>NW_020450709.1:0-104825 GCF_003343035.1 Apteryx rowi
GCTGCATCTACCATCAGAGGGTCGGTCTGAGTCCCAGCCTCTGACACAGCAACTCCAACAGCCACTGCAGAACACGCTCTGCGGCGTGTCACAACCATGCTTGAGGAAGCGTACACCACAGGGAACAGAAACGAAGGTTCCTTCGTGCACCCTGCTGCACAAACTGCTGCGCTCTGGGAGCTGCACTCTAGGCCTGGCTCTTACCTAGGCCTCTCCCTAGCACTGGCTAAGAGGGTGCTTGACCCGCCACCTTATCAAGGGCCACCTGGATCAAAGGCCCCAACTCCCTCTGGCCAGGGGCAACCAAGAGCTCGTTAGCAGCAGCCACTCCTAGCTAGAGCTTTTCCCAGGAGCTTTTCCCAGGAGAAGTCAAGGCCTCCTGCAGTTGTCCTTGCCTAGCTTCCCCTTTCCTGTTCACAGCGATCACCTTCTAGGTCCTCGGGGGTCCTCAGGAAGCCCACAACTTCCAACAAGATCCTCAAGTTCTAGTCAGAGCCCAAACACTGCTGCCTCTGTTCACTGCACTTATATATATATATATATACACACACACACATATATTTATACATATATATATACACAAACATAAAATATAGTACATACCATGTAATATACATTGTACATGTGATATAGAGTATATTTTTTCATTAAAGTGGTTTTGCCGGAAAAAGTTGTTTCAATAAAATCGAGCATTTTTACAAAACCATATTGCTTTGAACAAAACATACCCACCTCTTTTTTTTTTAATATCTGATGTGTTCTATCACTTTGATTTCATATTTTAAATTTTATTTGAAGGATTCTTTCATATTTTGAAATAATTTGACATTAATTTATAGCATAATATTAATAACATGTAAACTATGAACGTCTTATTTACCTAACTATTGGACTAGTCTATTGTATATTTTAATGTTATGCTCATAATCATTAGTAGTAAAATCCACTAAGCACTGACAAAAATATTTCTGTTGTTTTCTGACTTGGATATCTACTCATAACAATAAAAGTTTGGCATAGTGACAAATAATGCACTACTATATGCTATGCAAAATTATGTAAAGGAATTAAAATGTAAATGTGAGAATTTAAGTGAAATTCATAATGAATATCTGAAATTCCAAAGCAAAGTTGCTACTAAATCATTTTATAATTTTATTACACTAATTTTAATATATTTTATAATTTAGAATTTTATAACATAACCATTTTATGATAACAGAAAAGCATTCTCTTTGGAAAAAATTTCAGAACTTTTTATTCTGATATGAACTGAAAACAGATTATAAAACATGAAATGAATATTCTGCTTCAACCACCTTCATAGGTTTTGAAGCTATTTCCTGTAGGACAGACTACTAAAATTCTCTTGTAAAATTTGTTTACCTAAATTTTGTGCTAAGGAAACAACAGGCAAAGAATACGTGTGTTCCTGGCAAAGTTCATTTTTGCAACCCACCTAATGTTTACTATCTTGAAAGCATTTGATCTTTGTACAGGTGCTTATGCTTGAGCTGAGGTATTTTCCTTACAGAAGTCTTCATAGGAAAAACAATTGTCACACATAGGCGAGGGCATTTGATATTTGTTTACATATATATGTAATATAAGAAAATTTAACATTATATTTTAGTTGACTCAATTAAAAAATAAATTGATATAGTGCTATTTAATATCCAATTAAAATACATTTAATATACTGTATAATATAAATACTCATACATGTGTGTTTTTATCTGTGTGTGTATATACATACATAAATACGAGTGTGTATATATACATATATATATATACTTGCACACATGCATATTACATAAGTACAGGTATAATTACATTTACCAAAATGCTGGTCACATTGAAAGAAGCAGAAAAGACTAGAGAAGCTATAGCTGGGAGTAAAAGCACCAGAAATTTCTAGTAAATAGGTTTGTTGAGACTTCCACTGTGCTTTTGTCTACTCAAGAGGTTAAGTAGTTCAGACTGGCTTTGATACAAATATCCACAGTTTTTCAAGGATCCAAAGTCTGACCATGATTACTCCAGTCTCTCCAATGAGTTTTAAAACCTGGAGTGCAATCGTGCTTCATGGCACTGTTACAAAAGAGTTGTACAGAAAAGTTGCCAACCCTGGGCTCCTGGCCAAACTCCAATTTAAATAATTACAACCTGCTTGCTCTGCTCTTCTGCCTTCCTATCAACTGTAGTGCAGATTAGAGGAGCACGCTGCCCTGTTCTGGAGTTTCGCACTTTGCACCGAGACATCTGCTATGTCTCACACTGGAGGTGACGGTATTTTGATGCTAGAAAATGGGAGAGTTCCAAATCCCTTGTCAGTTTGTAAAGTACTGGTGGATGTTTCAGAATGAAAGGCAGAATTAAATGTAAAATTAGTATCTTAACACTCAAGCTTTCTTTCAATATGTCATCTCAATGTTAAGTGGAACTAAATCACTCCTTTTTTTACAGACTCTGTTGAGGAGTTTTATAAACATATGCTTTAAAGGGCTTTTAAATGTGTAGCTTTTGTTTGTATAGCTAGAGAGATTTATTATGCTCTGGAATCCATTAAATAATATTGTAGTACTTTGAATAGGCATTAGGCATGTCCACAAGGTTGGGTGTAGAAAGTCAGGAGCTGCAGAGCTCAGCGCAGCAGCAAGCTAAGGTGGTTGCACTGCTTCGAGAGCAGAACAGGCTGACATCCATTCAACTCAAAACTTGGGCAGAGTGAGCTCAAGTCAGTCTGCTCCCATCCATCCTTCCTAAGTGCTATGTAACTACTTACTAAGACAAGCCTAAGTGCTTCAACCATTAGGCTATACAAATATAACAAGATCATCACCACCCATTCCTTTAATGACTATATTAAAAACAAAACAAAAAGCCACTGTGGGTATTTTAAGGGGATTGATCTATGGACATACACTGTGTGTATTCAGAATATGCCTGCCAGAGCTGTTTCTTTTAAGAGGACTTAGATGATACTCCATGTAGTTTCTTGGTCCCAAATTGTCTTACATAGCAGATAGACCCAATCTGCCCAGGGCAGAGCACTCTGAGCCTGCACATAAGCAGCACTTATGCCCCTGCAGAAATTTCAGATTAAAATAGACACCTGCCTATTAAATTTAGGTGTCATCTAAGTAAAGTCTTTTTGGACTTACGCACCTAACATCAACCTATACCTGTATCTAAGAGTTGAAGTCATTCATCTGAATCTGAACATAAATCTCATTAGATCTGTAAAGGACTTAGGCATTCAAGCCCAACTTACCTGCCTTAATATTACTAAACCCAATTCAGTTTAGCCCAACTTAATTTATCAGCAAAGTTCTCAAGTTGCCACAAGAGTTCARTTATGATGCCTTGAAAGCGTTGAGCAGCTGAGCTTCCAGCCTGTGCCTAGAGCAGCAGAGGATTCATAAACTTAATGGTCCTTCATTGCTCTCTCCTAAGTGCTGGCCAATGAAGTCCTGCAAAACCCAGAAATGCATTGCTGAGCCACCTTCCTTATCAGAAGTTAAGCTTAGTTATTCCACAAGCAATTCTGAAATTTTGGCTTTTTTAATTGGCTTCTTCTTTGCTTATATTCAGAAATTTCTGAATTCCCTACGAAAAAAAAGTATTTTCCATTTTCCAACCAGTGATCTTTATGAAACAAAAGATGATTTGGAAATGAACTTAATTTAATTTAATTTGTTTGACAGAATCAACAAAGACCCAGCAACACTGATTTTAAGGTATTTCATTACCTTGACTCACTTTTGGAACATCTGACGCGCAGGGTGGGACTGAGAGAGCTGGAACTGTTCAGCCTCGAGAAGAGACGGCTCAGGGTGATCTTATCAATGTTTATAAATTATTGATGAGGGGGAGTAAACAAGACAGAGTCAGTCTTTTCTCAGTGGTGCCCAGTGACAGGACAAGAGGCAATGGGCACAAACTGAAACACAGGAAACTGCATTTAAGCAGAAGAAAAAAACTTTTTTACAGTGAGGGTGGTTGAACACTGGAATGGATTGCCCAGAGAGGTTCTGAAGTCTCCATTCTTGGGTTTATTCAAAACCCAACTAGTAAGGTCCTGGGCAACCTGCTCTAGCTGACCCTGCTGCAGCAGAGGGGTTGAACTAGGTGATCTCCAGAGGTCCCTGGCAACCCCAACCATTCTGTTATTCAAATATAATCAAGTCTATCATATATGTTATCTGCTTTCATACCTAGAAAAGCTTCCACTATCAGAGAGTGAACACATGATCAAGTAGATAGGCTACTGGGTAAGAAAAAAAAATGGAGATCCCATTTTTGCCTATATCTGTGCCCATTTCGATCCTAGTCAAGTCACATTTCTTTGACTAAAAAAAAAGATACTGGGAGATATATCGGTGAAGAATTGATGTTTTGTATGTAGTATTATGTATGAATTAATGTACTTGTGACAGCAAGAGTCAGTGGACATTTTGGAAAGTTTATCTTACAATCCACCAAAATTGACTTGCTCGTTGTATGATAGCTGGGACATTTGAAATCAATGGAAGTTTGCCAGGCAAAGCTGTGTTGATGTGTAAGAGAAATAGCTGACAGGACTTTCTTAGAAAAGATTCTTCGGGTTTGTAATTTTTCTGGGTATGAAGGGAGAGCTAAGTGGTAACTGACRTGTTGATTTTATAACTGAAGAAGTTGAATTCCACTGAGTCACTTTTTTGTAGGCAAATATATGTCAGGTATAATGCTAACGATACTGGATAGGTATGTTTACTTTTTAATTTAAAATAAATATTCAAAGCAGGCATGTCCTCTTTTTGCAGGCTCTAGTGTATCTGGTTTTGATCTACGCTTTTATATCCTTCAATAGGGATTAGGTTATGTTTTTTTCTCYAGGGATTCTTTGCTTTATATTAATTGATGAACTCAGGGCATAGGTAAATATGAAGCCATGATCTCTCAAGAGTTTCTTTTCTGAAGAATTTTTTTTTCTGTAACTTGTTTAAATAAGATGAACCTAGTGCTTCTTTTAGAGGGTAAAAAGCAAAATAATGCCTTATTTGTAAAGTGACACTAGTGATAACGTATACACTTTTCTCCATTTTGTCCCATTAACAATTGTATGCATTTACAGTGACCTTGAAGTAGTAATTCTGTTGTTCAGAAACCTTTGATTTTGCTGAGCTTCTTAAAAAGCAGGAAGGATGTTGTGAGACACACATACATATACATACAGATGTCAAGCACAGTTAAGGAAGATAAGCAGATGTATTCCTTAATAGTAATTAAAGAAGAGGAGGGAACACACTGTCCACTTCAATTAAGAATTTTCTCTTCAAGGTTCCTTACCTGACAAGGGATGTCAGTTCCTTTTCCTTTTCTATACCAACATTTGTTTTAAATTATTCCTTAAAATAAATAGCACATAGAAAACAACACCAGACCTCTGTGTAATAAATTATTATAGATTTGCAGCTGCAGCTGCTGTATAAGAACTTAAAATTTGTGACTTATTTTGCTCTAACAGGCACACAATGGACACTGACAAAATATTATACAATATTTGAAAATATTAACATCAAGGTATGGCACACTGGAACTCCACAACGTCTGTCTCTTACATGTGACACTCTTTTCAGTACAGCCCAGAATTAGATTTTTCTGGATTTTATAAGGCTATCATGAAGCTGAATAATCTTTGCACTGTGATCCATTACTACCCCCTTAGGAGATTTTTCCTAATTGTAGCAGCGCATACTAGCCTTTATAAAGTTCACACTGTTGATTGCAGACCACCTTATTGATTTCCATCAAGACAGTTTTGAATTCTAACACTATTCTCCAATATGTTTACATACTCTGTTTCATATCCAATTCATTAAATATGCACTACCTTTAATCAGTCCAAGTCAAATGTAAAAGTGCTGAACAGAACTATGTCCATAGAAGATCTTTGCAAGACCTTACATGAGATGACCTACCAACTTCATGGGGATAGCTACTATTTAAGGGTGATTTTTTAAAACTTTGTGGGTTTGGAACAACTTAAAGTGATTACTTTTTAGACCAGTCTTCTTTAGCTTATTCATGAGAAGGTCATGTAAGACAAGGTCAAAAGTCTTGGCAAAGACAAGGTCTATTCTGTCTTCCCTCTTAGCCTCTATGCCAGTCAGTCCTTTTGTCTGCCTCATGTAAAACAGACATGTCATTGCCCGCACCATCATTGCCTATACAAGATCTCTTGCCCAAAGCCTTGTTTCTGTTCCTGTTCATGCTGTTTCCAAGTGATACTGTGGTGCAGCCTGCCCAAAAACTACCTTCCCACTCCGAGTTTGGACAACATGGATTATAAGACAGTAGGCAGAGTAAATAGTATACCCCCTAGCCCACACAGGTATCACAGAATCAGAGAATGTGTCCAGAAAAATCTAGGGACGAGATCCAATATTGCAAATAATTACTAATTATGTTATGAACACTTATTTGGAGTATATAAGGAATGAGATGATAGGTTCTGGTGCAGTTCCTCCTGTTCTGACTGAAATAAACAGCTACAAACATCTGTGAAAAGGTTTCTGTTAGATTTTCATTTTTTCACACATTTATTCACAGACAAGTTATGCATTTTCATGTCAGCTATTTCCTCTTCTCAGTACAAATGATGTCATGATAAACCCTCTGTTCAGTCTTGCTCCCAAATCAATAGAAGTAGGAACATCACACATGTCAGAGCCAAAAAATAGCCAAGAAAACCAGGAATAGTGTGTCATGGCATAGCTAGTATATGAGAGAACCATACACCCTGTACTGTTTTAGCTATCACTGGGATCTAGATATGTAAAATAGCTTAAAATACCACAAGTCAACTACAGTAATGACTTTTCCTTTGTTAAAGAGTGAAGTACTTTATTGTATCCATTTTTTTAGCACACAAAAACATACTTGCTTAGGGTCTGCATTGAACTGTACGTACACCAAACAGATGCATAGCCCGGGTTTGCACAGACAGCCAGCTCCACAAAGGGAAGCAGCACAGTCACACTGTGCATGGCATGGTTAATTAACCTGAGCTCATCACCAGACCAAGCCTATTGAACCACTTACCAGATCTATCATCCCCACTGCTATGCCATGCCGTATAGATATACCAACTCACAGCACAGTGAAGAATTGACATATCTATCCAGTCATAGGTAAAGGGCAGAAGGGCTCAGATATGCTTGTCCAGTCTGATCCCACTTATGACAGAGGTCACATAGCTACACCTAGTCAGTCCTGCTTCAGGATAAGTACCCCCTCTTGAAAATTAAAACTTTAGAGAAATGTCCAGTCTAGATTTAAAAATTGCAAGTGATGCCACATTTCTTCGGTGAATGAATCTAGCTGCTGATTTCACTGATTTTTGAGAAAAAAAAGGAGTGCTTTATTTTTAGCTTGAATTTTTAACTTCATCTTTTTGACAGAGGAGCTTGTCAGACCTTTGACTGCTGGACTGAACAGGCCTTTGCTGTTTGTCCTGCTTTTGTGTACCGTGACGAAGTTATCCTTGAGTCATCGTGTTGATAAACTAAGTAGATTGAACTCCTGGAGGCTTTCCAGGTCTTTAATGATTCACATGGCTTTTCTTTGACCCTTCTCCAAATTATTCACATCCATCATGAATTCTGAATGCTAGAAATGGACACACTATTCCAGTAGCAACTGCTTCTTTGCCAAATGCAGAAATGACACAACCTTCCACTCCTGTCCACTGGATATACCTAAGGATAGCATTTGCCTTTTTTGTCCATGTGGTCTCAGTGGTGGGTTATAACATGCCCTCTTCAGAATCATGACTTCACAGGAAAGTCTTCACTCCCATTTCTACAGTTTATATTTTTGTTCTTAGATGTTAGACCATCTATGTGGCTGCATAGAAATGTCATTTGTTTATCTGTTCTTGCTTATCCGGTATCCCTGGACACTCTTTATCACTGACCTATCTCTTCTTAATTTTCCACTCCTGTTATCTTTGTGCCATCACCACACTTTGTTAGACATGATGTTATCTCTCTGTCTACAGTCATTGATAAAAATGTTCGATGGCATAGAACCAAAATAATTCCCCTGGCATCTCATGGAAAACTCAGTTAATTAAACAAGACAAAGATACACTCTCAGTTACAAATACATATGGAGATTTATCATTAAAGCAGTTTTTAGTCAATGATGTAGTATGTGCTATGTTGAATAATTTTTCTATAGTTTGTTAACGAAGATGTCATGAAGTGCCAAGGCAAACATCTTACAGAAGTTTGGCAGTTTGTCAACCGAAGTTGAATCTTCATTTTTCCCCTCAACTCATAATACAGAACAGAAACACTTATTGATTGCATCTGCTTTTTCTGTTTGAACTTTCACAATTACGTCAGGATCACCTAGCCTTTACTATTGTTAGCATTGGTTTTGCTTTGATCTACTTCAAAAATATTTTATTGTCTTTAACCCAGATAGCTATAGACTTCCTCTTTCATTCTTAATCTTCTCTCATTAATTTTCCTCAGGCCCTGGCTTCTAAGTTGTACACTGATATCACTAATATATACGTCTTCTTTTTTAAGTATTTATTCTGCCCTGATTTCTCTTATATCTACATTGCTTCTTTTCATAGATATAACCCTCTGTCCTCTTTGGAGAACTGTGGCTTTTTCAACATCTAGTAAAAGACTTCTAAGCAGGTCCTAGTTATCATTCATATTTCTTTTCATATTATTTCTCTTAACTGATTATGCTTATCATGTTGAGTGATAAGATACAGCAGTTTCATGCAACTTAGAGATGCAGGCTGAATGGCAAAGACTGTCACTCAAATGAGCCAAGCATTCTGCAACTTAAAGATCTAGCAATGAACCAGCACAGGTTCAATGGGAGCAAAGGAACGCAAAAGGATCTACTTAACATTATTTTGTTCAGAAAGCAGTGAAAAGCATCCTTATCACCACACAGCAGTACCACCATCATGCAAGCAGACAAGAATATATAGGAATGTTGTGCTAAGACTGAGGAATTAAACTCACATTTCCATGCCATTCAACAGCTGCATTTTGATATCAGCATACACCAGACTAGTGTCAGACACTAAAACAATTTTTATTTCTCTTAAAAGGCAGTTGCATTCCTTCATAGTCCTTTTTAATAAATTGTATTATTGTGCAGACTCAAAACACACTTTCACCTATGTAGGAAAGATGACATCTTTGTTAGGTTTATTGCCCACGTTGAGGCAATCAAAGGAAATAACAAAAAAGCAAGAAAAATCTCTTAAATGGTATTGTTTTTATTTGGTTGCTGTAAGAAGATGCAGCACCTCTTGGTGTGCATGTTTGGACACAATATGAAAGGTATATATACCTCTCTGTCTGAACCCAGGAAGGGGCTAAGTTTCATTCCATTCTTCTTCTTGGCTCCACATATGCATATTGCCAGCCTATATGTTTCCTGTAGCACCTCTGCAAACATCCACATACTTTTAAGGGTAACAAATCCCAGTGGTCATTTAGATGTGTGACATCATTAACTTTCTTCCAGTTGGCCCTTTATGCTGAGTTGTTTTCTCAATGCTGGTCCCATGACAGCCCAGTGTGGTGACAGAGGCCAGATGCACAAGGTGGAATTCATCTCCACTAACTTCAGACATCTGCAGTATAGAACCCATATTTTGGCTAGTCACACTGGGATTCCTTTATTAGTCAGTGGAGAGAAATAGCCACTAGTGGTGTCCACCAGGGGTGAATACCGAGGCAAATACCATTTGAAGTCTTCATTAATGACCTGGATAATGGGACAGAGTGCATCCTCAGCAAGTTCACAGATGACACAAAACTGGGAGGAGAGGCTGATGCACTGCCATTCGGAGGGACCTCAACAGGCTGGAGAAATGAGCAGAGAGGAACTTCACAGAATTCAACAAAGGGTAGTCCAAAGTCCTGCACCTGAGGACAAATAACCCCATGCACCAGTACAGGTTGGGGGCTGACCTGCTGGAAAGCAGCTCTGCAGAGAAGGACCTGGGGGTCTCGAAGGACAGCTAGTTGAACATGAGCCAGCAATGCGCCCTCATGGCAAAAACAGACCAGCAACACTCTGGGCTGCATTAGGAAGACCATTGCCCACAGGTCAAGGGAGGTGATCCTTTCCCTCTGTTCAGCACTGGTGAAGCCAGTCTGCAGTGCTGGCTCCAGATCTGGGCTCCCTAGTACAAGAAAGACATGGACATACTGGAGTTCAGCAAAGGGCCACAAAGATGATTAAGGGACTGGAGCATCTCTCCTATGAGGAAAAGCTGAGAAAGCTGGGGCTGTTCAGCCTGGAGAAGAGAAGATGGAGGGGCCATCTTATGAATGTGTATAAATATCGGAGGGGAGGGTGTCAAGAGGACAGGGCCAGACTCTTCTCAGTTGTACCCAGGGACAGGACAAGAGGCAATGGGCACAAACTGAAACACAGGAAGTTCCACTGGAGCACAGAAAACACTTCTTTTCTGTGACGGTGAGCTAGCACTGGAACAGGTTGTGCAGGTTGTGGAGTCTCCATCCTTGGAGATATTCAGAATTCAACTGGACATAGTCCTGGGCAACCTGCTCTAGCTGGCCCTGCTTGAGCAGAGGGGTTGGACAAGATGATCTCCAGAGGTCTCTTCCAACTCTAACTATTCTGTGATTCTGTGAAATAGGCACCCTCAGACTGAAATACATTTTACCTATTTTTGAGTTCTGTATTAGGACAAAATCACATACTAGAGGGGCCTATTACTCTCCAGAAATAGAGCTTATACTTTAGCAATGGAAGGAATTTAAGGTGAATAGCTCAGATGTAGATGGTTATATTTGGTTCAAAGAATATCAGTCATGTTCTTACATCCACACTGTAGGTCAGTGAATGCTTTGCTTTAATATCAAGAGTAATGAGCCTAATGCCCCATTCCTCCAGTGTGTAAACATCTTATCTAATCCTGCATCTGAGCTTGAAATTTTGCTTGAACAGGTGCTCAAAACACAATAGCCAAACTGTGATTTTTTTTACATCAGTGGAAGTTTAGAATAACACAAAAATGATGAAACTGAAATCAGACTCTGTACCATGATTTGAAAATGAAACATATCTGCATTTTCCATCTCACTGAGAGCTATAGTCAGGTATGCTTAAAATTTGCAGCTTCAGCAGTTAAAGTTCTAAAAATACAGTTTGTTTTTTAAACCTGGAGTGCTTCATTGTGAAAAAAAGGACATGCATATACAGAAACTCTACGATTTTTAAAATAGAATATCCATAGCGATAACTGTTGCTGTCTACTAGGATGATTTGACAATTTGCTAATAAGAAGAAAGGGAGAACAAATTGGAACATAAGCACTTACTCTTCTCCAAACAATCAATTTAGCAAAATAAAAAAAAATCAACTTTTCTGATACATGAAATCTGTCAATAAAATAATTTCATGTATTTTAATAAAAGCATTAATAGGTTTTAAAAAATTTATGTGATGTGCATTTTTTACCTCTTTCTCTAAGAAGAAACTATATGCAGATCTCTACTTTTTGTCATCTGAAGTGGAAATTAGCTGTATCAAGAATGTTGCTTGTCTACTGATTTAGTCATTCATGAGGAGGATAGTAAGCTATCTGAAATAAAGTTATACTCCTTTCCCTTTTTCAAAATGGATGAATGTTGCTGTTATAAGTGACTAGGGAACAAAACAACACTGAAAGTTTTCCAGGGTTTATTTTGTAAACACATATTCAAAGATCTGAAGTGACATATTCATAAGAAAGGAATTCTCTACGTTATTTCTAACCTTTGCCTTGCAGGTAAGGCTTTGCTTCATAGGGCTGAATCTCTTGACTGTCCATGGTTACAGATGAAATACGCACAACTGCTAAGACAAAACTTTTTGGTTTCAACTGATTTTGTTTGAGTATTGTCAGCTGATCTTCTTGTCTACCATGCTGGTAGCTCTGTAGATCCCGTCCTCTTTTTCTTAATGACTCTTGGACACCCAACCAGAACCCATTAGGAAGTAAATTTGAATCCTAATGCTTTTCTCATAAGTTTCCCTTCTACAAATCAAAGTCCCTAGCTCATTTGTTCCTGTATGCATTGCCCAAAGCTTTATACAATTCTGCATTTGCATCTATGCTCCAAATTTTCCTTATATCTGTCAAGATTTCCTTTGAACTTGCCAGACTTTTGTCCTATTATCCTTCTAATCTTGACTAACTAATCTTGACTTCATGATTCTCAGGCAACTCTGCATGCCTATAACTCTCTTCTGTGTCAGACCAAGTCAGTCTCCTTGCTCAGATCCCCTCTATATCTGTTCCCTTCAGATTTTTTTAAGGCAGTGTTTACCACAGCATCCAAGCACACTACTCAGCAAACCTTGCTAAACTGATTTCTTCACCTAATTCTGCATGCTGAGAATTATTATCTGCTGCTTTTGTATTATTATTTGTGCATGGGTTATCACAGTTTTGAACTGGATGGGGCAAGGAATCTGGTTTATGCATGTTTGCAGTAGTTACATCTCTCTCTACAGAAATGTCTCTTGTATAGACATTTCTGTTTGCTTTTATTCCTGTACTGAAATCTGTTGGACAGGATCTAGCCTTGATAAAAGTGCTAAAGGGATTATTCAGTGGCTGGTAGGCATCCAGTGGTAATGCAGTTAAAATAACATCAGAAGCCATGACTTTATTTAGGAAAGTAAATTCATTATTAGATGTATTTATTTCTTAATGTACATTGTTACCATCTGGCTTTAACTAAAATTGTTGTGCATTTTTTCTTGTTTTATATTTCCTCCTAGATTTTTCAACCTTGGGAATACAGGGAGAGATTTGTGAGCATTACTGGAGCACTCCTGCTTTCCATCTGCTATATAGCTATAGATCCTCTTTTCAGTCTTTCCCCTAAATTGATTGAAGTAGGAGCATTGCATGTAGCAGAGCCAAAATGTAATATTGAATCATAGAGCAATTTAGGCTGGAAGGAACCTCTAGAGGTCATCTAATCAAGCCCCCACTCAAAATATGTCCAACTTCAAAGTTAGATCAGGGTGCTCTGATCTGGCCTTGACCTGAATATCTACAGTGATGGACATTCTGGATTACCTAGTTTATCAGTCTCATGATGAGATTTTTTTTTCACTATATCTAGTTGGAATTTCTCTTGCTGCAACTTGTGGCCATTGCCTGTGGTCTTTTCACTGTGCATGTCTGACAAGAGTCTGTCTCCATCTTCTCTATAACTCTCTATTAGGTCTCCGAAGACAGTAATTTGTCCCCGCTCCTGGCCAGGTCCCCTCTTTTCCAGGCTGAACAAACCTAGGTCCCTCTGCCTTTCCTTGTGCACCATGTCCTCCAGCCCCTGACTGTGTTGGTCACCTTCTGCTTGGTTCTTTCCAGTTTGTCACAGTTTGTCAAAACCAGACCCAGCACTCCAGATTTGGTCTCACAAGCACCAAAGAGAAGGGAAGGATCACTTTCCCCAGCCCACCAGCTATGCTCTTATTAATGGAGCCCAGTCTGAGATTAGCTTTCACTGCTGCCAGGGCACATTGCTGGCCCATGTTGAACTTGTTGTCCACCAGGACCCTCAAGCCCTTTTTTGCAGAGCTTCTTTCTGCTTGGTTGGCTCCCAGTCTGCACTGCTGCATGGGGTTATTTCTCCCCAGGTGCAGGACTTGGCATTTCCTTTAGCTAAACTCCATGATGTGCCTGCTTGACCATTTCCCTAGCATGTTGAGGTCCTTCTGAACAGCTGCCCTGTCCTCCAGCATGTTGAGTGCCCCCACCACCCTACCTCCCCAGTTTGGAGTCATCTGCAAACTTGAAGTACGTAGGTTCCAGCCCATCACCCAGGTCACTGGTAAAAATTTTACATAGTATTAATCCCTCCATAGAGACCCCTGAGAACACCACTTGTAACTGGGATCCAATTAGACTCAGAATTATTACTCACTACACTTTGAGCTTGATGGACTAGTCAGTCTTTCAGCCACCTTTTAGTCCACATATCCAGTCCATATCTCATCAAACTGTCTAAAAGAATACTACATTCTGAAGGCCTTGCTGAAGCTGAGATAAACAACATCCACTGCTCTCCTTTTGTCCATATAGCCAGTCATTCTAACATAGAGGGCAAACGTGCTTGGTCAGGTATGATTCACTTTTGGTAAATCTGTGCTGGCTGTTCCCAATTACCTTCCTCATGTACCTGGAAATGGCCTCCAGGAGGATTTGCTCCATAACCTTCAGACAGCCTGAGGTGAGACTGACTGGCCTGTAGCTTCCCAGATCCTCTTTTTCTCATTTTTTGAAGATGGACATGGCATTTGCCTTTTTTATGTCATCAGGAACCTTCCCCAGTCTTCACCACCCTTCAAAGATGATGGAGAGGGGCATCACAGTGACATAAGCCAGCTCCCTCAGCATCCCTGGATGCATCCTGCCCAGTCCCATGAACTTCTATATGTTCAGTTTGCTTAACTGATCCCTAACTCCAGTCTTCTCTACCATGGATGCCTCTTCTCTCTCCTCAGACTTTGCCAGAGATTTGGGAAGCCTGAGAGCAGACCTTGCCAGTAAGGACCAAGGCAAAACAGTCATTGAGTCAATCTGTCTTTTCTGCACCCTTCACCACCAAGTCAACCTTCATGTTCAGCAGCAGATACATGCTTTGGTTGGTCTTCGTTTTTACCAGTGTACTTATATCAGTTCTTTCTGCTGCCGTTGTATTTAGAGCAGTTCTTTTTTTTTCTTTTTGTCCTTCACATCCCTCACCAGTTTAAACTCCAGCCAAGCTTTGGCTTTCCTAACATCATCCTGGCATTCTCGAGCAATGCTTACCATACCGCTCCTTGGCCCATTCCTGCTTCCACTTTCTGAGCACTTCCTTTTCGTGTTTGAGTTTGGTCAGGAGTTCCCTGTTGAGACAAACTGGTCTCCTGCCACACCTGCTCCATTTCCTGCACATCAGGATGGACCTCTTGTGCTTTCAGGAACTGTCCCTTGGGGATCACCACCATGTGAGTGAGGGCTTGTCATGCAAGGCACTGCTGAAGATTTTAGCATTTCTACAGCTTTGCTAGAAGAGCAGTTTATATTAGTGTTCCCTACTCCGCTTCAGGCAATATCAGTCAGGTAAACTGCTTAAATTGTATAAACTAATCCAAGTAATTTTGTCTGAAATGGGTTAAGGAGTACTCACAAATCATTTTACTAGCTGGATATAGGGCAGTCAATGGCATAAATATGGTAACAAACAGCTGGAAGGAAAAAAAACACTGAAACTCCTTGAACATATGCCTCCAGCCCAAGTTCAAATTTGCAATATTTAAAGCCAAATTGGAAAAGGTTGATTTGGCTCCAACTAATGTGACCATTTTTCAAGTTATCACTTACAAAAAAAAAAGTTACATGCATCTATATATGTGCAGCGGTTGAACAAATAATTTTAAATCCATTTTGATACCTTAGATATCCTAGGTACTGTTGGATACCTAAATCAAAGAAATTTAAATGAAAGGGTAAGGTTTAGGCCCAGCTCACAAAATCTGTAGCTGTTCATTCTTGAAACTCATCTTCATTCACTGGGAGTATTTTCCATTAAGTACTTAAATATAATTTCACCTGGGAGAAGAAAAGGTTATGAGAATAATTCTAAATACAGTTTTTTAGGTCATTCAGATGGGAGCTATGAGTTGAAATTTCTCAGGGAAGGGTGACATATTGAACCTACATCTACATGACATGAATCATGGGATAACCCGCATGATCCCCAAGTAGAATCACTTCTTCGTTTCCGATTCTGTGGATAAAATACTGAAAACACCAGCAAAATAAAAAGCAACCAAAACTAATTTGCAAATACAAAATAAATTTCCAGTTAACTTAAAACACATTTCTGGCAAATAAACCAGCTGATGGGGAAAAATATTATTCAGGTCCAGCCTTACATTTATTGTAACAGCTTTTATAAAAATCAAACACAAATAAATTATAAATATCAGTGCTTTGGAAAACAGCTAAATGCAGCAATTTCCCTCTCTATTTCAAATACCTACACCTTTTTTTCAGTCAATCCCCAGCTAAAAATTCTAATGTTCCCTCTATTGTTTGTTTTTTCATAATGATTTTACCATTGTTAAGTCTCCTTCCCTTTACTGGAAATAACATTTCATTTTTCCCTCTCTTCAAACATCCTAGTCTGCAGATGAGCAGGATACAGAAAAAGGCACACCTATTTACTGAATCTAAACATGCTCGAGTTATCATGACATCTTCAAAGTGCTCCTCTTCCTTCCACTCTGCCCCCCACCCTTCTTGCCACATACAAATTACAATTGCTTTTGATGTCAATGTGTCTGGATTCCTGGTTCTAGTGTCAACCACGATGTAGGATACTTAAAAGAAAAATTGAAAGAGGAAGAACAAGTCAGATGAGGTCTACTTTTTGTTCTAGGAAACCTTGAGAACATGAATCACTTTAGACATGGGAATAATGTAATTAAAATCAGGAGTTTAAAAACATTCATCTTAAGAAGCTGAGAAAAAATCTTACAAGACCAAGGACTAGGAGGCAAAACCTAGGTCCATGGTTTTTGTATACATGGCATAACTCAGTGCTTTGAGCTGCCCTAGCTATCAGGAATGAATAGATATGTTAATAGGGACACTAATTAGGTAATCAGCCATGCTAAAGCCCAAATGGTGGATATCAGCTGCCTAAACACAGGTGGCTAGTATAATTTGAGATGTCCTACATCTTGCCTGCTCTCCCACAAGTCTTATATTTCCAGCCCCATCAGTGTCTCTCAGATGTTCATGGCTGGACAACTAATCCCTCCAGAGTGCATTATTCCCACTAGAGTTTTGTGCTAATGCAGCCACACTGCAAGAGCTATCTGCAGTAGTCCATTTAAAGCTAGCTCAAGCGTTGATATGTGACTCAGAATTGTGAAGTGTGTGTGTGTGTGCGTGTGTGTGTAATGTAAGATCTGACCATCATTTAGCCACTTAAGACCAAAACTGCCTTGCTGAAAATCTTAAGTTGATACCTAGCCCTGGAAGTGCCTAACTTCTGTATTTTTCTTATTAAATTGCATTAGAAATTCTTGAGTTTTTCTTATTAAATTGCATTAGAAATTCTTGAGATAAGATTCCAGGATGCGGGAAATGTAAGTTTGCACTCTTTCAAGTCAAAGAAGTCATAACACAAGGTTTTGTGCTATGAGCCACCAGCCTATTGTGCATTTTGAATATTGTTCTTTTTAAGAAAGCATAGTATATAGGAAACAATACTGCAGATCTGCATCTAGATATCCCTCAGAGCAAAGAGTCTTTCAGGCTAATCTCACATTGACAGAGACCTCTATGTGCACCCTGGAAAGAGATGCCTAAACTCAGGCAAAAAAGCAAGTCAGTCATACTTTCCTCCACAGTGCTTCCTGTTAGATGCTTTAGCTGATCTGCTCAGTGTGATGGGTGGTGAGACACCTGTTCTCAGGCACCTTCCTGATGTCTCTGGGACCTCTCCTGCAAGTTCCCCACCTGTTGACCAACCTAGCAGGTCTACATTCGTAGTGACATTTTGGATACAGTCCCACATGCCTAAGTCTGTACCAGTGTATTTCCATGATAGTCTACTTCTAAGCACACACAGAATTGCTACCATTTTGGCAAAGTTGAGCAGCCCAGCACATATCTTATGTTTATATATATGTGGAAACTTTAAATTAAGCCTTCATCTGTCTATTTTCCCAGGCAGCCCAATCTAGCTGGTGGATTCTGTGCACACATAACACACATCTAAGGCTTGTACTCCATGCAGAATTCAGAAACTATGACCACCTTCCTTCTAAAATTCAAAGCAGATTATTTACTATTCAGAAAAGGGTATTAGAAAAAAGGTATTTCCTGGCTTCCTCCCTTCCAGCCCTTTATACAGTAACTGAAAATATAGAGTATCTTCTAAAAAGGAAAAAAGACTTTTCGAATCTCAGTTTGTCTTTTCTTACTTCTAAACTATGAACCAGACATCAGACTGCAGGCTGCTGCTGTCAAGAAGCAAAGATTATCCATCCCTGCCATCATCTGTGCCTCTATACAAAAATTAAAAATACAGACAAGATTGATTAGTCTGGATAACAAGCAGAAGACTGATTTCTCTTTTCTAGCAATCAGGGCACTCACTTACAAAAGGGATTCTCATTCCTGCTCCAAAGACTGCATTTCACATGAAGCAGTCATCAGCTAGCATGACCACTGAGTGCCTTCATGATTTCCTCTTCTTACTAAATTATGCAAAGCCCTGAATGAAAAGAAAAAAACAATGAAATCTAGTTTTCTTCACTGGAAAGAGAATAACTCATCAACATACTACAAAAGTCATCCTTAAAAGTTGGTTTTGCTTTCTGTGACTAAATAATATCTATTCAAGACTTTATTTAGAAGGAGGCTAAGATCATTGTAAATCAGTTGTCACAAGTATTTAACTCAGCAAATTATTCTGGATTGCCATTTGTATTTCTTATTATACTCGAATAAGAGCAGAAATTCACTAAGCCACATTTGTGAGGCAGGCTAGGAATTAGTCCTAAATTCAGATTTTTGGTATGGCATAGATAGCACAGACACAACAATGTCCAGATTGGCACAGAGCTCCACAAATCCAAGACTGCTGATAGACAAAATCTTTTACTTTTTTCAAACAAGTTGTAAATAAGTCTGGGTCTATCTGAATGTCACATGGAAGACTGCCTTGCAGCTCTGGGCTTTCTGCCTTTGTACTCATGTCTACCTGTTCTATAATTAGATTTTCTAAAATACACATAGTTGTCAGTGGCCACATTTCTTCCATAAAGCTTCATTTTCTGCCTAGAAACTTAACCTTGGGAGATTTAGGAGTATTTTGAATATTTGTCCAAGGTTTAGTGGGGAAGTTCTGAATGATCTCCTGATCTCCTGTCTACATAATGCAGATATGATTGCAGTATGCATACAGATCAACTGTACAGGAGGTGCACAGTGAAAGAAAGTGTCCCAAATGCAGCACGCTTTATGCTTATATTTACATTAATGGAACAGCACAAYAAGAATAGGAAGTTTCTAGTGCTTCCTGGAAGCCTGGGACTAGAACACATACAATATTCAGTAGGTGAGCAGACCTCCAGAACACAGCAGCCTTAAGAAATCAAGCACCAGACATACATAACAATAGGCTTAAGAGCTATGCTGGGAGAGCAGACCTTCAGCGCAGTCTACAAAAGATGCACTTAGGCACAACTGGCAGCCTCAATATAGCCCTATATATTTCCATTGGCCTACAAACTGATCAAAGGACAAATAGAAGAGGGACATTCCTTGACAGTATCAGATGGCAAAAAGTAGCTTGCAAAATAAGTTGTTAACACTATCCATTAGACACATCACTCCATGTCTTAAACACTAACCTACCTTATTGGAATGTAACAAAGATTTGCAGACATACAGAAAACTAGCAATTATATTAATAATCTTGTTTATTCCTCCCTGAGTTATTTTAGTCATATTGAATGAGACTTAATGATCAGTTTGGCAAGTCTTCTCTCTGAAGAATGGGTACTTAACATTTAACAGAAGCATTATTGGTTTGGTTTTAATACCCCCTGTACTTCAATGCTGACAGCAGTTCAGCATTCAGCCTCCTCTGCACTCAGTTCAAATCCCATTAAAGTCAATGGAAGTCTCTCCCATTTTAATGGGATTTAAATCAAGCCTTTAATCCTCAGTGTCTGGGTTATTGAGAGAGAAAATCATGAATGTGGGTTTGCAACGTAGATACCACTGCACTGGAAACTGAATGGTAGCCATCAGTGTAACTTACTACGAAAAAAATACTCTTGTGTAACTTCCTCTCTGATGAGAGCATATGGTCTTGTATCCTTTTAGAAAAGTTGAGCAAAGTAAATATTTTAGCTATAAAAGTTTGAAGCCCTTAACTCTGCCACATTTACACCTCTGAAGGGATTCATCTGCCTTAATGAACTTGTCTAAAACTTGGAAGCCTAAATCTGAGCTGATCCTTCAGATTCCCTTCATGGTAAAATGAGAAGAGTCCCCTCCAGAGGGCAATTCGTTTGATCTGTCCTGGATGTATATCTTCAGCTGAGATGAACTGTCTTCTTCTGGTGCTTATTTCTTGCCATTGATTTAAGTGGGAAGCTTGAATGCATCCTTTCTGGATTTTCTGGAAACTGTCTTGCTTGAAAAGTAGGTAGTTTACCTGTGCCGTGCCAGTATTCAATTCCATTTCTAAGGCTAGAAGAAACTAGCATAAGGTGCTGGTTTGACTTGCATAAGAAGGACATAATTTTTTGTTGAACAAGAAAATACATTTTAGATAAAAACAACTGCTCTTATATACATATTTTAAATTATGGAGATATCACCACATTCTTTGTTAGGCTATTGCTATGATTACCCATCTTCACTGTTAAACATATTACCCCAGCTCCAGTTGAACTTTGTCATTCCTCCATTGGCCCTTTTAATCACAGCAGTATGGGAGGAGTTTATACACAATTTAGTGTCCACTGAAACCCTTTGTGCTTTTAGGGATGTTGCTYTTCAAGGTACATTTCCTCAAATAGTAATATAGTCTATATTCACTTTTCCTAGAGTGAATGCTTCATAATTTGCTGTATTATAAACCTGTTTGTCTCCACTACAGAGATTCTGCCAGTTTGCTCTGTTGGCAAAGCTGTTTTAACATAGCATGCCAGTATGGGAGTTTTTCCACCAGTATATCTACCACACCTACTTTAATGACATTAGCTAAGTCAACAAAAGCACTTTTCTGTCATCAGTGTGCATAGATATATGAGTTTAGGGTGTGTGCTTTTTTCTTCCAAGCTCAGCAGATACATAAACCTGCCAGAAAAACTTTGTACCATAGACCAGATCTATACTTAAAATTTTACTTACAAAGCCTTACTGATGCAATTCTATCAAGGAAAACAAACAAACAAAAAAGAAATCTTAATATACATATAACCCAGAAAAAGGTATTTTGGGGATACAGTTTGGCAAACTCCACTAGCAAACATACTCTAATTCCACTGTTATACTTTTATACACTTTAATACTGCCTCTTTGCTAAGTCTTTTGCTAATTGATGTAGAAGGGTCACCCCAAAAAATCAGTCCCCCTATTGCTATCACAGTGCTGAAAAAAAAGGTATACCACTTGTTTGAGTCTAACTTGTAATATGAGCTGTACAAATGATCTTTTCTCTTCACTATTTACTGTTAAAAGTTCCCATGTTATTTCTAAGATATGATTGCTATATCAAATTATTATTATGAGACTTCAGTCATGGATTACGTGATTAGGTACCTATGTTATACTGTAAGATATAATCATCAAACTAAGAATTCTTTAATTTTGTTCTTTTTTCTGCCTCATATTTCAGAAAAACAAAATATTAAAGATAAAATTGAATAGAGGGAGGTCAGCTTTTTTTTGTGGATTGTTCTGAAAATACAAAGAATGTGTGCCTAGAACTAAATTGCCATTTGTAAACTATACACTGGAATACATGCAAAACAGTGCAGAGAAGATGACATAAACCTTTGAGCTGCATAGAAAATGCATACCTGTGTTTGAGCAAGATTATTATTAAAGCCACTAAGTTTTACAGATGACACACTAATAATAACGGGTATTGTTTGAGCTTAGAAAAGAATTAAGATGACATAGAAACTAAGATCTTGAAAAAATGAACAACTTTACTGATATGAAAAAGACTTTTATATTAAGTAAGTCAGGAAAAACAGTTGTACACAGTTGGAAGGCTCTAAAATCTTTACAGTAAAATCATGATCAGTCAAGCTACCCTAAGAGAAGAAAGGAAAGAAGTAGGAAGAGTGAAATAAGGAAAATTCAAAATCATGAATCAATTTTTAATTTGTTTGTGAGACTACTCAAGTGCCTACATCTCACCACAATTACCCTGCTGGCAGATGTAACCACAGCGCTAGCACTAGGTTGCTTCTGTCTTGTCATTACAATGCTTCCTTTTGTCTGCTGGCTGAAAATATTTGACAGTCATTAGAAAGTCATCCAAGGAAATACTTCCTTTCCATGCACAAGATCCTTGTAGTAGATTTTTAACACTGAGCTTTCTCAGTAATTCAGCTAGCATTAGCAAAAGAATAGTTTCTTACAGGCTGCCTCTGCCCTTAAGGGTCCTTTATAAAGAGGACAGAAGCTCTTTGTTGTTATCCCTTCACACGTTATTAGCAGAAGTTTAACTGAAAGAAGAGGGGCTTGTTACTGTCTGCTGCAATTTGTCTTTTTTTCAGTTCATTCAGATCTTCATCATGTCCAACCAGAAGATGGATTAACCCAGATCCAGGGTGACTGTTTCCATACTAAATAGAAAATGAATTAAAAAAGACAGACAGAGCAATCTCTCTGCAAAGAACCAACCGAGCTAAGTAGACAGTAAATATTCCGGCACACCAAACAACATTTTGATAAACCAAAGTGCTGTTAAACAAATGAAAGCAAACCTCAGTAATATCCAGATATATTATCTTGATAATTTGATATTATCATTGTTTTGCTAGTAGATACTTTCACTTTTTGTCTCTGCTACCTAATTCTTTCTACCGTACCTATGTACATGCATTCCTGAGCCCAATTGTGCAAATTGCACAAAGCAGTAATTTACAGCCATTGCTTYTAATCCTATTGCATTTGTTTCTGTGATTTGATCTGTGGGATTAGGCTGTCAGCTGGTGTAAAACAGCATTGTCCTAGTGATAACAGTGAAGTTAGGCTGACTCACAGTTGCCGAGGCTCAGGGTCCTCAGTTCTGCCTTTGGCAGGGTCCACACACCCACAATGACTTGCCACTTTTTACAACTCTAGCAATACCACTGATGAATTTGGGACCAGGCCTACCATGAATCATGGGCAGCTATCCAGTATTGCTGCTTTCTGCTCAGGGCAGGAAGCTGTAGATTTTTCCATTATGGCCCAATGAGTCACTTAGCATTCTGTGAAAATTTCTGTTGGTCCAGAATTTATAAAGGGATGATGAAAACCAAAGAGACACATACATAAAAAATGGAATTTGCAATATGGAAGCCAGTGCTATTCATGCTATTGTACTAAACTCCCCTGTGACCTCTTGAAAGAAAAGAGCCCTTAACCTAAGATATTTTGAAAGGTTTTGGATGCTGATACTTAAAGCTAACCCTGCTTTAAATGACACTTATTCAGGAAATGGGATCTAACCTGTTTCTCTTACAGAGACAGTTATATGTTCCATTTTCTTCAGTAACAAAATCAGTTCAGGAAAAGTCCCATCCCCTCACCTGTTTCCACTCCCCACTGTAGCTGTCCAGCCTGAGCTCTGCTCATAAAACTTTGCAGGCATGTGCCAGGTCTCTGCAATAATCTCAGTCTGAAAAAAATACAGCTATCCCCACCCCCACCCTGGTGCCCTCCAAAAATAGCTACTGTGGCTTCAGGAGAAGTTGAGGTAGGGGAGCAAGCAGCTGTGGGTAGACAGAAATTTTTCAAGACAATGTCAGCATTGAAAAAATAAAGCTGTTATGCATAACTATACCCTTAGTCTAGAAAAAAATAAAGGATGGAATGTATTTAATTATTCTATACCAAGAACAGTGTAGCACAGGTCTACTGGCCTAGTTCAGTGGCAGCAAATAGTTAATAAATTACCAGGTATTCTCCTTAGCAAAACAATTAAGGACTCTCTCTCCTTACAGACACAGTTCTTTCAGAAATTTGATCAGTTTGGAAGACCTCCTTAATTCAAGGAGCATTCTCAGAGCCAGCACAAGCTCGGTCATGTATGTGCTGTTCAAGACATCGGTAAACAACCTGGAAAAGAGAACCAACAGTGCRGTGATGAAGTCTGTGGATTACATGAAGTCATTCAATGTAGTATAAACAAAGGCAAAGTGTGAGGAGGCGCAAAAGGACTTCAAGTGATTGAACAGCAAAATGGCAGGTAGAAATGAATGTAGATAAATGCAAAGTATTGGGGAAAATCATACAGAAAACAGTCCTAGCATCACATATAAAATGGTGATCACACACAAAATGAGCTGATCACTACCTTCTTGGAGAAAGATTTTGGGGATAGGCTAGAGAGTGCCATGAAAACACCAGTTCTGTGCTGAAAAAACAGGTAGAATATTAGGAAATTTTAGGAAAAGGAATACAAAACAACACAGAAAACATCATTATGTCATTGTATAAATCCATGGTTCACCCATGACTTGAATACTGTACACAGTTCTGTACCTTCATGCTAGAAAGGATATTTGCAACTGGAAAAGGTTCAGCCAAGGGCAACAGGATGATCAGAGGTACAGCATGACCTCCACATGGGGAGTAACTGGGTAGACTAGGACTCTTCAGCATGGGCAAGAGACAACTCATAACAGGGAGCTTATAGAGGGTGATGTGACCGCACTCCACAAAATCATAAGTGATATGGAGAGGAGAGAAGAAAATAGACTGTTCATCATTTTCTCCCATACAGGAACCCAGACTATAAACTGGAATTAACAGAGCCAAGGGCAGAACAAGCAAAGGAAGTGGGTGTGTACACCAAGGGCAGCTGATCTGTGGGACTCCTTGCAAAAAGACATGAGCGGTTACAGGGGTTCAAGGCAAGAGTGAACAAAAATTTGAGAGAGACACACACTGAAGATTATTACACAGCCAAACCACATCAGGTTCTGGAAATCCCATGGGCTGGAAACAACTGGGGGTTGATATAACTTCGGGGAAAAGTAACACAAGTATCACATAAGCTTGCCCTGTTCTTTCCCTTCCCTAGGTGTTCATGTGCAGCCACTGCTGGTGCAGGGTATTGTGCTAGATAGTCTTTTTTTATGAACTGTTCTTATACCCTTACACATATGTGGAGATAATTTAATGACTGAGAGCAGCTAACACTAATGGTTCTAGCAAGTGAGTGTTGGCAGCCAGTTCCAGCTGAAAAATATAATTTGGCAAAGTTTTACCTGTTAGTATAGTCAGCATAGTACTTCCATATGAGGATAGAGGAGATGAAGACTTAATTACAAAAAGAGGATTTGAAACAATATACATACGCAATCACCTCAACTATAAACAACAATCAATCTGAACAACTTGCTATCCCACCTGCACAGATATAAAGTTGAATGCTTATGCATGTGGAAGTAATGCTATATAGTGCAATAACCGCTCAATACTGTGATCAGGGTTAAAATATAGCTCAAATATATCTCCATGACTGTGACCACACCATGACAAGTAGAGGTGCAGATTTGTCTAAAGCATTGCTCTAACTGGGTTATAAAATAATCTAAGGCTGCCACACAGACAGGGTTTTTGATGCCATTCTCCCATGCCCAGTTCAAGCCCACCACAGCTTTCCCACAGCTGCATACAATGCTAGCAGTACAGCACTAATGCTGGAAAGCTCACAAGCATACTTATTTGAATGCTTAACTACTAATGGTTGCAAATCCCATGAGAAGCTGATTATTTTCACTTTGTATCAGCAATATTTACTATGTGGGAAAGTACAAGCAAGTCAAATGATGTATTGCTGCTGCTGAAAATAAAATGTCATTTTCAATTCTCTTTGAAAATATCACACACTCCGGTAATATCAACAGTACCCTATTGTTGATAACAGTTGCAAGTAACACACACTCCATTCACRTGAATGTCTGAACACTAAGGGACATATTCTCTTCCCCATTCTGTTTCCCCTCCACACAGCTGCCAAAATGGCAAAAGGAAGCCAGCTAAATGCTATGGGTATTTTTACTGAGTATAAAGCTAATGCCTTCACATGGTCATAGGAAAACTGTAGTTCAAATATACTCAGATGCTTCAGAGCAACTGAGTGGCATGAAGATAGAAGCTGGACTAAGAGAGATCAGCACTCTTTCCATGCTACTTCCTCACAGTGAAGCCAAATGGAAATGAAGACCTAGATACTGTTGACAACCTGTTCCTCAAATACTTTTCTTGGATTAGGATTCAAACAGTTTGTGTGACTGGTCACCCAAAGTACTGATTTTTTAGGTGTCAGCTAGGAAAAACAGGCTCCAAGTTAAGCAAGACACTCAGCAAAGCAGCAGTAAGTTCTGGTGGAAGAAGGTCCAACTGTCATTCACCAGCTAGGAAAAGAGTTCTTCTAAGCCCGGGGCTGTGTAAGGTATTTCTTTCAGAAACAAGGTGGGTACAGTTTGCTAATGACACAATTACTGTGACAGTAACTGTGAAATACCCTTATGCATATATTTAAAACATTGGTCTACTGTGAACCAAAAGGAACATTCATAGTACAATAGATGTCAAAAATAAAGCATCTTGTCCAGAATAACAGGGACATGCATGTACTAACAAGAGATGAGGACAGTCATCTCTGAAGCATCATAGAGGGATATTAGACAGTCTGAGACTCTGAGCAATGTGTAGCTAATATGAACCCTCAGCACTGTTTCATCTATGTACTTGTGTCTAACACAAGGCTGCATGGAGAAGGGAGGGGAAGCTTTCTGAAGCCCAGGAAGCTGGCAGTAACAATACATGTGCCGTGAATGGAAGACCCAAACCCAAGGACCTCTTCAGCCTAAGGAGTCTTTAGGCAGAGGCAGAATCACCACTTTTTTATTTGTGTGAATTGAAACTAATGCTCTCCATGTGTGTTAACCAGTCTGATCTCTGTAAATAGATTGACCCTGAACAGAGGTAATTGCTGGGGTTCTGGTTCGCACCTATCCAGATTGGGACACTTCTGAGGATGTGTAGGAGTCTGTGTTTTTGATGCTCAGGGAACTGTAAGTATCTGTTATGACTAGATATTTTCAAGGGCTCTCAGCTGTGGATTGGAGACACTCTTAATTTCTCTCTTGAACCTTGTTATCAAAACTCAATCTAAATCCAACTGAATAAAACCTAAATCCCTGTGTGAACATGCTAGTTTGACACATATTGCCTTTCTGTAGTTTAGTTTAATCCCATATTAAATCCTACCCAAAAATGCATTAAGCAAAATTGCACAAATGCATTGTTATTGCAGAGAAGGGGGTACATGCAAGAACCTCAGGCAGACTAGACAAGATCTGAATCGTGGTCTGCTAGTGCTTTTCTCTCTCCCAGGATTATAGTGTTTAGAGAAACCCACCCTTAAACTATATGACTTGGCCAGATGCCTGAATCTAGGTGAAATGAATCCAGGACATATAGCCTGGACAAAAGGCTGTTTGTATTGAACAATATCTATCTGGGACTCCATTTAAAGTCTCAGTAAAATYCAAGTGGGTACCCATTAAATAAGGTATTATTCATACACAATATGCATGTGGGAAGCAGAAATATTCTCTCTATGGAAGAAAAATCTCATAAAAAGCTCTGCTACATTTCTCATAAAAGCAGAAGCAGATCAACATACCAGGCAGTGTGCGCAAGTCTGAACTCAGAAGGGAAAGCAGGAAAAAGAAGGAAAAACAAAAGCTAATACTTAAGGAAATGCTTGTTTGGAAGAGTTGCATGAGAACATACAGACCTAATGTTTTTGGTTTCTTATCAGGCTGCATCAAGCTCAAACCAATGACCTCAAGTTTAAAAGCCCTACATGTCTTTTTCATGTTCGTAAACAGTCCGACCCTTCCTACTAATAAAATGTCTTATCCAGAAGTCTATACCACTGTATTAGATATAGCTTGTAAAAACAATTCAGTCCAGGCAACCAACATCCAAACCATTGAGTTTCTATTCCCTCAAATGGAGGACATGAAGGAAAGGAGTCTGATGTCCAGCTGCTACAAAGTGCTACCTTGAAGGTAATGGAGTGATACTGTCAAGAGCAGATAAGGGTCTTGTCTTCGGTGATTAAGAGTTTGCATGTTTTAAGGACAGATCTTTTTGCTAGGTATGTACATGGGAGATGTTCCATAGCATCTATTCCTGAATGAGCCACGAACTTCTTAGATTACCATGTCATTTAACTTTTCAATATTTCACTTTTTACACTAGGAGATGGAGATAAAACTCTTCTTCACTATAGAAATGCTGCAAGTTTCATCAGTGCCAAACGGACTTTTTCCTAGGTGTGCATCATTCAGTGCTATCCTATTTTTGGCAAGTACTGTCTTTCTGTTCGTGCACACTTTTCCCTCCTGTATGAAACAGTAAATACAGAGATGTATAATTTACCTCTAAGAGGAGTTCACCAAGATGTGTTGTTCATGTGTTCTACCTCTCTTTTACACAAGCCCATCAAATGCTTGAGCTCAAATAATTTTTCTCTTTATCAGTGCCAGCTCCATATATGTGCCTTCTCTTGTGTTCCACGTGGAAGGTATAGAGAGGTGAGCATTTTCTGCTCCTCAGTTGCCCTCCAACCACATGATCCCAAAGTATGAGGGCCTTCAAAGAAGAAGAAAAAAAGGCAGTTATAAAAGGTACATATGTATAGCACACCTCAAAGGGCTCCAGTCACAATTAAGTCCCATCTCTGAGCGTTTGCTCATTCCACTGTGGGTGATCTTAATGCCTCAAGGTATGTCTGAGGTCTGCGTGAGCAGGGAATTGCTTTGCCAAATGAAATGACTGCTCTAAAAACTTCCAAAAGGAAACAGAGTTTGGTGAAGATATATACAAAGTTCCAGATGACTACTCTGCCAACATCTAGAATATAAACATGTCCAAAGGAAGACACTGAAGGTGAAGTAGGACACTGTGGTAGTGTTCTCTAAGATAGAGATATAACAAAAGAACAGCTGTGCAAGCTATCTTTGCTCCAGCACATAGGGTGTGAACCACCCTGAAACATTCTTCTCAGTCAAAGCCATATCACTGCCCCTAACAACAGCAGCAGCAATGGTAACGCACAAACTATGCAGCAAGTCCAAATCAAAGATTAAGTGCATGTCTCTGTTCTGTAGAGACCTGAAGACTTTTAAAACTCAAGCAGACAAGATCCTGAGCAACCTGATCTAAGTTAACTGTGCTTCAAGCAGAGATTTGTATCAAATGACATCCAGAGGTCCCTTCCAGTTTAAATTATTCTATGATTCTGTGATTTCAATTCAAAAATATGCCAGAATATCATCACATTCAACTGTAGGAGAAAAAAAATCACCTAACTTAAAAGAACAGTGTAGAATCTATGTGAAATCATTACTAACAATTGTGATTGTACAATGTAAAGCTTGAAAGTTCTTCAAAGGCTGAGTCTACTACCTTTCTCTGTCTTTATTATGTATGTGATAAGCAGAATACATTAAACAGGCAGCATGAATTAACTTTCAGAATACCTTCTGTGAACAGTACTCTTCACTATGGTAAATTATTCACTATATAACAAGACACAATGTGGCATATAATATATGTAGCATGAGACTACAATCTTTTAACAACAGGCTACATCTTGGACTAATTTTCAGAGAAGGATGCAGACATCAATAGACTTAAACATGAACTCCTGTTGTGCACTCTGTCTTTCAAGGTCAAAGTATATTTGCAGCTGTACTTAAATAGGAGATGTGTTAGTGATAGTCCTAAGTGCAACTGCRTGTATCCAGAAGACACAGGAACTCCTATAAAATAAACGAATTTCCAGTGTCCAACACACATCCCCGTGAGCTGCTTCCCTTCCCCAGAGGATCACAATCATCTCTCAGTGTTCTTTCTCCCCAAGATTTTGATCTTGGTATGCATATATTTATGCATATATGCAGACCTAGTAGAAGCTTACAATGTGCCACAAGAACCATTAAGAAAAATGGAATTCACCGTAATTATTGTTATATTTGTTATGCAGTGGGTACAGGACAACACAGAATAACATCCACTGAGTTAAGCCCAGACAGTACAAACATACAATCAGAGAAAGTCTCAGGGCCAAAGAACTTAGAAAATAAATATACATGAAAGACAAAGGGTAGAGGAAAAGAAAAACATACAAATTGAGCAAACAATGTGATAGCACCAAACATTAGTGCTGTTATTATTATTATTATTATTATTATTATGCTTTATTTGTTGCTTAAATCTTCAGTGGAGTTCTGAGAGGAACTAGCTAGGTGGAAAAAGAAAAGGATGGGAGGAAATCTGTCAGAGCGAATGACAAATCAGTATAGATGACAGACTATACAGAATAAAGACAGCAGAAATAAGCTTTCTAAATCATTTACTGTTTGGCTGGCTCAGGTCTGCTGCTTATTCTGTAGGTTTTAAAACTTACATGGCTGCTGAGGAAGGAAGACATCTAAGCTCTGTCCAAATTACCATCTGGATGGGCAGTAATGTACCTCAAGACCCCCAGATATACACATTACAGTGTGTTTAAGCACAGTGACTCCTACTCAGSCCCTCTTCCTAGCACTCACTTCCATGTAAACTGGGAATCCTGTGTCCCTTCGTTACCCTGACACAGATGGAACCTGCACCCCAATCTAGATTGCACTTCCAGCTCTGGTCCTCTAGACATAGCCCTAGCAATTCTCAGCCCACACTACTCAGCTGGGAAAGTTATACAAGTTTGTAAGAGTCTTCAAACATCAGTTGCCTCCACAGAATATGAATAAAAAGGATGAGTAAGGATGAAAAGGGTAAGACTTTCAAAAAATAAAAGCAATTAGCGAGGGTGGCCCCTCTGACCAGTTCAAGAGGGACTTTCAGACCTAGAGGTCTGAATTTTGGTTTAAGGACGGAAAAAATGTCATTCTTACATTCTTGCAGTAACTTTTATTAAAAAAAAAAGACTATACAGGTCATTTAAGGATTGAAAAACTTAAGAGGAGAACCAGAGCTGCTTTGTATTGGCTCAACTGAACAGAGATATTGAGGAAACTGTCAAAAATTGTTGTGTACGCCAAAGGTGCAAGCCAAATAAAGCAAAAGAGCCCCTATTGGTGGCATAGCAAAAATTGTCCCCCTGGAGCAAAACAGGCTTAGATTTGTTTAGATTGGCCAAGAAAAAACCTGTACTCTTTTCTGGACTCTTATTTGCTCTTTCCTTAAATGGCTTTATTAAAATTATTACTGCTAAATAACTATTCTCGTTAATAATTTTGAAACTGGGTCACAGTTTATTAAGTAGCAATATTTTGTGAAGTTTGGATATAGTCAAGTTACTGCTAGTCCCCCTTACCCATAATCAACATTGGCTTTGAAAAATTTACCACAGTTAAATTACAGGATATAACAATGAAATATAGGTTGTCACCTGTAGACATTTGGTTTATTATAGAAGGAGAATTATAATGCCTTTAATGTTGATAGAAGCTGATGTCAGAGATTTGTGGAAGTATAAACACAGCTATATCCAATCTGATCTGATGGTCATGGAGTTCCCAATAATTCCTGAACTTAAAATAGCATACGTACATGACAGAAATCAGTGACAGAAAACAAAGGAGATGGAAGAAGCTCAAAGTCCTATTAGACGTGTCTCGGATAGACTCAGATAAGGTTTTCTCACATTCTTATGAAATTGGCAACAGTCAAACACTGACATCTCCAAACTTCAGGAGATAAGAATCACCGAGCTTGCCATTTTTCTCCTGAGACAGTCACAATTGGGTTGTAACAACCGATAAGACAGCTAAGACATGGGATATAGCTATAATCAGCATTCAACAACGCTAAAATAAACACTGCTTACAATTTCTTGTTAACAGCAGTTTTGATATTTCAAGAGAGATCTGCAAGCCAATGTACCAGTGAAAGGTACCTCAGAGACTAGTTGAAAATGGTTACTAAGCTCAGTTAGCACATGATAAGCAGTTTACTTAGTAAGTTGGTTATAGATATTTGGAAGTAAGCTTCATATATGTTGTTTAAGGGTTGCTATTTAAATCTGTTGGCCAAGAGGCTGAGCAAAGGAGAACAAACCAAAAGTAAGTAGACATAACTTTGAACAATCTCTTGCTAGAAAAAGACTCAAACTAGGAGCTGTGTGCTTTGGGAAGGAGCTGTATATTGTTCCTATTACTTTGCTTCCTATCCCTCCCTTCCTCCTTCCCTGCTTTCAGTAAAGTACTGTTTAATTAATCTATTTGCTTGATTCATCACCTACAGCTGCAGAAGTATTTGCCCAGACAAACTAAGCTTATTTTCCCAGGTTTCTGGGTGAATACTTAAGTCAGTATTTTAGTAAAGATCTCTGGAAACATTTGTTGCTGCCAGTAAGGGCCTGGCAAAAAGATTACACTTATTAGGTCTTATCTGGGAAAAGCAGCTGTGGTGCATGAAATCTTACCTTTAAGTGGTTCAGTTTGTGATCTGTATTACAGATCAAAAACGATCTCTCTCCATTACCATAGACCCTGAGGATACATCAAACGCATGCCACCATCACTCAGCTGGCCTGAAGGCCAGGTGGCACCAATTTGCTTAACTCAAAGTGGCTTAGAACTAATGACCCAGAGACTTGTCTTGGAGATGGCTAGCTGCAGCAGTGCAAAACAAAGTCAGGGAACGAGCTAAAAATTAAGTGATACAGATCATCTTGGGTATAGTGTCTGCTCCCTCCCCAGTGCTCTTCTGCTCAGCAGTGATTACTGAACCCTACCCTGACCTCTTGACATCTACCAACAGAAGCGAGATGTCACCAAAATACAACTAATGAGTGCCTGTGCTCTTGTGGAGGAGGTGCAAGAATAGTCTGTAGGCCACTTGCTTGGTACTGTGTTTCTCCACCTGCCAGAGGGAAGGGCAGGGTTTGAATTTAATGGTTTCATTTTGTGCTGCAGGAGAAAAAAGCAAAGAAGGCAGAGACAGCACAACTAAGTGTTGCACCTGATGTGCTAACCAGAAACCAGAGCAAGTCCAGCAAGGAAGTCTGGACTGTATTGGATGCAGTAGAGACCAGAGTCTGTTCATGCAATATGAATAGTGTGATTCTGAGCTCATACTGCTTTCAGGCATCAATGACAATTGCAAAGAGCCGTAAGACTGCTGACCACCTGAATGACGAACCACCTAGCGAAAGCAGATGAAGCCACCTAAACCAGGATGAAAAAGAGGAGGTAGCTTTTTTTGGTGTTGTGAATTATTCCTCCAAAAGCTTTGATTGTTCCAAGCTGTTGACTGTCTAGCTGGTGACTAGTTTTTAAGCAAGGCTGTCAGGCTCTGGCCTTGTACCATAGTTTACTTCCTTGGATACAACGTGCTGCACCATTCACAGGACACAGAGTAAAGCCACAAGGAGTCCCTTGCAAGTAGTTCTGATGAAGCTGACACCAACACAAATGTTTCTGAGTATAGCTAGTAACGGTGATGACACTGACAGGTCTTTGGAAGGGTCTCATGATTAGGGATCTCAAGACTGTCAGTAATCTTGCCTTCAACTGGCTTAGAATGATGCATTCATCTTTCCAGATTGTCTTTTGATGAATGGTTTGTTTATCCAGACAATCTCTCTTGGAGAGTAACTCTTCTGCCAAAGCTAGGAAGTGCCTGAGTTGTCATTCAAAGCCTACACTTTAGTTCTATTCTTTCACTTTAATACAGACTTCAATAATGCTCTAGGCACTCCAGAGTATCCAAAAGACTTTTGGCCTGTGACAAACCACATTTCTGCACCAACAGCTGCTAGAGGTATTACATTACACTACTGGTCAACCATAAGCTTATATCTTGCAGTATTTTCTTATGGACATGGAAACATGGCCATTAAAAAAAAMCCCCAAAACTCTATTGTGCTGGTCATACCTCTTACACATGTTACTAATTACCCTTTGTGACAGAAAAATATTTTTCCGCATGCAAAAGTCTTTCACAAACACAGTCTGGAGATTTTTTTAAATAACATTTCTATTACTCCTTCAGGCATTGCCTTTCCACAACATTTTGGCAAGGACGAGGTGTACTATCATGTCACAGAATACCATCTGACTAGCAGTAAAAATAAACTGATGTATGGAGTACCTCTGTCCTGTAGAGTTGCTTGAGGCACTGCATAGCTTAATATAACATCCTAAAATATATAAACATTTTCTGATCAAACCCTACCACTTAAAATTCAAACAAATGGAAATAATGTGAGGACAACAAAAGGCTTTATGAGGTAAAAAGTCAATGTCTCTGTTGTTTAGAAGTAACATATTCAAGATCATTTAATCTGCGTTAGGTCAACTACTTTAATGCAAAGCCCAGGTCTCGATCTGTGCACAGGTTAGAAGCATTTTCTTAATAAATAATTCCACCACTCTTAAATGAGACTAATCACTTTAAAATACTCCTCCATATGCCTGCCAGTAGATGAATTTGGCTTTCACAAGTCAGATCAAGATCTATTATAATCAGCAATCTTGTTTTCTGAAAAAGTTCAGTTAAATTATATCCTAGCTCTCCAGACACCATTGACTGTATTGATTAAATCTGCTTTGATTATAATGGGAGCTTAGACACGTAGTTCATCTGTAGGCACTACATTTAGCCATCTACAATCTGGTATTGAATCCCACTCCTAAACAACTCAAGTGATGAAAACTTAGCATTCACAACTGAGTTCAGCTGCTTAAATTCAGGCCTCAGTGCCACTTAGACACCTTATGGTATCACACTTGGCCTCCTTTCTTTCACTAGGGAAGAGCACAGGTTTCCCACAAGTCCTATATCTTATCTGTCAGCTCACATGGATGGCTCAAGCTACCCTATCACAACAGGCAATTATGTTTAAACAACTGAATGGGTTCCTACATGTCAACCTTAAGATGAGATGAACCATACTACAGAAGAGCCTGTTTCTCTTCACTAAGTATAGAGGAAATATAGCTGATCAGCTTAGACATCAAAATTAAGTAGAAGAATCCTGCTGCAGATGTTTTGTTTAAGGGGTGGTGGTGACTGAACAGTACCTGGAGGATGAACATTTCCCATTCAAAAAATCCTAAAGTGGAGCTAGACAAGTAAATTCGACCCCAGTCTTTGTGAGGATCCAGACACAGATATCTTGTCTTGAACATGCACTAAGTGTATCACCTTGAAAAGAAAACAAGAAAAGTACAATGTCTTTTCCTATTTATGACTCTAGCCCTGGAGAGAGCTGTTCTTAATACAGGACTTACACTTTCCAATTACATTCCAATGTTTCCATGTGTCAATAGCCATGGATTATCTACTCATACAAAAGCCTCTGTATTGTTGTTTGCCCTTCATGTTTCCTTACAGGATCACTGCTGCAGGTAGTCTCCAGGCATAATCTGACCCTAAGGAACTCAGTCTTGGGCCAGGGCAGAGAGTCATTTCCAAACCCAAATTCTAATCATGAAGAGTATATATTTCAGAATAAATGTTAAAACATACTTAAAAACTCGAAAACCACAAGACAGCAAAAAAATGAAACAACATCAGTCATAGGACATTTCAAAATAGAAATGTAGCAAGGAACTCATACAGCCACGTAAGGAATTGTGTTAATTTTTGCATATGCTGAAAGCAGCCAAAATCTTCCTCACCTTCATGGAAAAGCATCTAGAAAACTGAGGTAAGAGGGATGGAAAAATGTGATTTTTGAAACAAAAATCTTAGTACAAAGTCTTTCATTTGGTAATTAACTTCTTGTGTTAATCCCCAGGAAGATCTGTGTTCGTCTCTTTTATCTTGACACCTTCCTCAGACTAAGTTTTTGAATTTGCTTTAACATAGATACAAGAGTTTTCATTTTCTATGGCCAGTTTTCTTAAAGAGAGTTAAAAATTCCAGCACTATCTTTTCTCAAAAAATTACTCAACCCTCCTTCTCTCCTATAATGCAGGAAAATCTATTGTTTTTTCATTACTTACTCAAGTCAAATCTCAAGTGCCATCCTCCTGCCCTGGAGCTACTTTGTGATGGAGAGTTTGTCTTCTTTTCCTCTTCCACTTCCTAAAAATGATTTTTTTGTCAGTCTTTTAATCTATGGCACTTTCACTTCTAGTAACATTATGGATAATGTATTTCTGCAAGCTCTCCCTTTCCGAAATCCCATCTACCATTTATTGCTTTGAACTCTCCAAGAAAAATTAAGTTTTTATAGCATATGACAGCTGTTACACTTTCCATTTTCTTATCCAGTCATGATCTGTCTACATCAGATCTGTCACTCTGTTAGAACATTTCACTTAACATAAAATCTCAATATACAATAATAAGTCCAAGATTCATCAACTCTAACTGTTAATACCTAGGTGAGGAAACCAAGGTAGGAATGTAAATACCTGATGTTCATCTGTAGTCAATGGAGTGAAGCAAACATCTCAGAATGTCTCAAATACCTTCCTGATGTGTACAAACCCTGTGGTGACTACATATGGAGACTACATTCATACTTTAGATGCCTTAGCTAGATGCCTGAAGTTCACTGGGACAAATCCAGGAAAAAATGTATACTTTTAATATACAGTAAAACAGTCAAGTTACGGGTCAAAGCCAGGAATGCCTTGTGGATTTACCCCTATTTATTTAGCACATATTATAGTAAAATCAAAGCAATTGTGCTGGAGTCTCACTGAGGTAGCTAATGTGATTTAATATCAGGCCTTGAATTTGAGGACAAGATTTTAAAATCCTTTTAAAAATGTCCTATGTAAAAATAAATAAATAAATAAATAAAATCCTTCACCTTTTCCTAGAAAAAATACTAATTTTCATACAGTTTTTTGACCATTTTGTTGTCTGGTTCTCCCCTCTTACAATATTATAAGATTGACAATTCATATATATTTTGTGCACTAAATTCTGGTAAAACTGAAAACTCAATTCCTAGAAAACTTTTTTTTGTAATACAGCAAAAAGACAGAAAGTCTGGTTTCCTTCTCTGTTAACACAGTTCTGCTTCCTGTACAGAGCTGTTACTTGGCAAAACTAGTTAACACGTACATAATATAGGTCCCAGCTTTGTCTTTTTAGGAATGTAGGAAGTTTGAGTGACTTTAACTTTTGCGGAAACAAGTGGTACACATAACTCCAAGAATCAGATGTAAACAATTTGCTAGCCTAAACCATGGAGAAATGTACTCTTGTAGTGGAGAATAGTAGTAATAAATGATGACAAATTGACAGTTATGGATAGGAATCATAATTTGGCAGAGCATAAAAACTGGCAACATGATGAAACTAAAAAAATGAGGACAAATGTCTTACTGCTACTTAACTAGGATGATATGTGTGCCCCCTGTTGCCATCAAGGCCTCATTTTCACACAAATTCCAATGCTTAGTTGATTACCTACAGGCCGTTATCTTTACTTGGAGTTGTCTACAGTGACATAGCAATTGCAGTGCTCGAGACATAAAATGTTTACTATACAAGCTGTATAAATGTTACATGTGAGTACAAGTACAAAGTGTGTGTGTCTTTCAATGCCATTTAAGCCTTTCCAAAGTAGCGCATGGCTACACTTCAGATAACACAGAATCACTTATTTTTGAATGTATAAATTGCCTTCCATAGTTGTCACTAGAAATATGTGTAGCATTTAGATGAAATACAACTTAATTTTCACAACAAAACAGTTTTTTAATACAATTAACATAAAACCTAATGTTCCACTGGCAGGAACTTTGAAAGAATGGATAGCCCTTGCAACGGTCCCAGAAGGCCCTGGGAAATGACATATATTGTTAGATTGGGTGTAGGAATCCTCTGTCCTAATGGAGAGAGAAACACACACCTCCACAGGGAAGCTAATCTGAGTAAACATCTCAGTAAAAGAGAGAAATTGCTCTGAAGAGATGCTTATCTTTCTACATTGCATATAAAGGAACCCTGTATGACTAACTTAGAGGAGACACCTATATACCACCTCTAAGGAGAAGAAAGAATGTTTAATTTGCAGAAACAGTGAAAAACAAAACAAAAAAAACCAACAGATGATAGAGAAGCATCAACACACCTATAACAACCAGTCACTGACAGATTGGGGAAGGCAATGGACCCTGGAAAGATTAAGCTGGGTGTATGACAGTTTTTTCCTGATCAGTTGCTCCCCTTGTCAGTTCTTCTGTCTCCTTGATTAAGTAATCAAATACAATACCCAAACCATCTTTCATGTCTTATTACTGGTTTGTTATGTTTTAGACTTTAATTAGGGCTGAACTGCAAATGCATGACAGCAATATAAGGACAGACATACACTGTAGGCAAACATCACAAATCAAACAAAAGGGAAAAGTCCCTTTTGTATTTGAACTATATCCCACAAGCAAATTTTATACAGCAAGATATGCCACTAGGAACACCTTCTCATATTGACCAGACAGCTCGTGTCATAGTGCTATTCAGATGTTACTGCTGTTGACTGCTGAAACTACTTCGCATTTCCACCACCAAGCTGATTGTCTTGACAGATTTAGGTCAAACTGTTCAGGCAGTGATTCATATCTGTTCTCAAGGACTAAATGGGATAAGAAGTACAAATAAAAAACTGACCTGTATTTAAACTAAGTGTCCAGTTTTGTCAGTGCTGTTGCAATTTGCTCATTCTGTATTAACAACCATGCACAAAAACCCTACCTTCTCATAGTTGTAAGGGTTTTCCATCCTGCATTTCAGTGTTATGTTTTAAAGCTAAATTTGGCCAACTGCCTTGGTTGGCTTTTGAGCTTGATTTGTATAGTTTAGATACTGTTTGATATAAAATACTTAAAACTAATAAAAACAAATATTACTAAAGAAACMTCAGCAGTCATGGAAACAATGACAATAAGGAGTCAGTTTTCTCCACCAATGGGTTTCCTATCTTCCTGTGTCTGTCTCATAAACTGTTGGCTACCCACATCCAACAGTGCAGTCAGCATACATATACTACAGAACACATTGTCCATACTAAGCCAAAAATTGTCAGTTATGGTACTGCAGACCTGTAGGTCCTCTGATTTTTACTTGTTTCTAGCACAAGGGCAGGACCCAGCCTCCTTAGTGACAATCCTCCTAGCCCAAATCCTGTGTCCAGAATAGGTACTGCAGTTCAAACATTTTGAACAGTGTTTGTCTAGAGTAGGCAGCATGCCATCCACAAGACGTCTCAGATTCACAACGCATTCTTGTAAACCAGTGTCTTCACCTGGGATCAAACTTGAAAGAATCGAGAGTAAGCAATACTGTGAGTATTGTGCTTCTGTCAAGCTTTATGTCCTCCCTTTTGGGATCACTGTTCATCAAACCAAATGGCTGCATTTTGCTCCAGCTGGCAGAGCTTTCTGGTGCCACAGTCCAACAGTGAAACAGGAATGCATTACTGTGGCTAGATCATCATTCCAAATTTAAACAAACTGGCAATCACCCTGGGTAATTTATAGCTCCCTGAACTCAGAGCATCTCCTTTGATTTTGTGGGTTTTAGATTAGACCCAAGGCACAAAAGGCAAAAAGCATTTCCAAAACAACCTACCATTGTTTTACAGTCTTCCAAGGGCAACTAAGACCTGACAGAATGCTTAGTCTGCCAGTGTGAATAACAATTGAGCATTTAATTTACAGAACTTTTTCTGAATGATTGGGTTGTTTTCCTCAACCAACAGGTAATGCATCCACTCATACCTGAACTAAAGTTCTCACCTGAATTCAGGCTTTCTAAACCTGAAAAGGTTACAAATTCAGTATCAGTACAGAGAAATGCTTATCAAGAAGGGATATAAACATAGAAGCAGCATGAACCCAAGGATATGAAATGCTTGAAATAGGTTTTGCATTAAACTGCTTTCAAGTTTGGGCATGAGGCTGTGGAAAGGGATTACCTAGGAAGAGTGACAGTGGAAGCAACCCCACTGTATTGGATTGCAATGGAGCTAGACTGGGGGAAAGAGGAAAACAGATACTTGGCATAAGCACCTGTACTCCTACTCGCTGTACCATGCTGTAGCTTTTCTCCACCTTCAGAAGAGCTAGTGAGAAGCTGCAGTTTTGCTCAGCTGCCTCTAGTTTCATTCAGCTGCACAGTGTAAGAGGAAAGAAAAATGGGATGAGGGAGAAGAGAATAAGGCCCTCTTCCCTCCCTTTCCAAGGAAATCTCTTTCTCCAGGAAAAGGAAGAAAGTGCACTGAACACACTAGCAGTGTGTTCTTGTATCCAAACAAACCTACAATCACTGAAAAATAAAATGTGATATCTAGTGGATGGAAAAGAAAGGGTTTGAATTTAAAAAGTAGTTTCCTTTAACACAGTAAAGAAAAAAACATGAGTTAAAAGGAGGACAGGCTTTTTCAAGAATTAAAAAACTAAAACAAAACAAGTCACTTTTCCTGTAGCTGTGATAGGAGCTCTCTTTAAATTGAAAATAAGCAATTACACACAGCAAGGCTTCTACTTTTGGGTGTTCCTTGCCAGCATTCAGTATTGGGAGGTGTTTGTTAGGTGCACTAAAAGATGCATATACTTTAGCTATTACTGCTCAGGACTAAATGTGCTTTATTACAGCCAATTGGATATCATCTGGGTATATATTATTTTGGAAATAATCTACTTCATTCTGCTCAGATGTTTGACAAGCTACTCCCTTTCCTAAAGGAAATGTGATTTATTTTATTTGCAGACATGCACTGAGGCAAATTTCACCATCTGCATTCCCATTGAGGTTGGCAGAATAACACAATCCTAAAAAGCCTACAGCTTTTATTTTCCCTACCTTAGGAGATTACTTATCCAAAGAGGAAGGAGATACATATTTTAAGTATCAGGTGGTAAAAAGTCCCATTTTCTCTGAATCAAAACTTTCAAATTTGTGAGTGTTTACTCTACCTCCCATTCTTAGGACAAACAAAATGTAGTGCAGTTTACTCATGTATTGGGGAGTGTGTCATGCACAAAACTTTAAAAGTTCCTGTTTATTCTGACTGAACATTAGAGATCCTGGGACACATTTCGTAAGACTAGTCTTTGTTCTTTTATACTCTGCCAACAACAGATTGCTCACTCCTCCATAGTAGTGTGTATATATCAGCTTTGAGATCAGTTGAAAGACACTACACAAATGTAAGGTATAGTGAAGATAATGAAATCTGAAAGTCACATATAACTTGTCTGACAGCCATCTACTAAAAGAGCAAGACTGCAAAGATCTCTTGTGAGCAAATCAATTCTAATTAAAGCATCCATAGAGAGCTGTTTATATTTTTAAAAACATAATTATCCTTTGCAGCACTAGTCATCTCACTAGTAAAAAAAAAAAGAAGCTTTGTCATATTACTGAGTCATATGTTGGTGTGACAACTCCTGTTTATCTTAACTTTATGCTGTTTTAAACATGAAATCTAAGAGGGAGGAAGCAGGAAGACAATTTAGCGGTCAAGAATAGCTGGTGTGAAAGGAAGGGAGGGAGCCTTCCCCTTGAGCTGTGAAAAGATAACCTGAAAAGTCTTGTTCTTTCTTTCAAAATGCACTTAAAATCAGGGATGGTGATTTACTGAATTATCAAGTTCTGGTACTTAAGAAAACCTATTTATGCCAACAGATTTTTTTTTTTTTCCTCCAAAAAACAGTAGTCTCCTTTAGGTCCAAAAGATCTTTCTAAGGAACAGGTTCCACAGAACGAACAAGATCATAGGTGACCTGTGCATACATTCAGAGTATACAAATCTTATTTTGTTGTATTTTTTCTATAATGATTTTGAAAACTAGTTTCTATAGTTTGCTATAGCATAAAAAGACAAGTTCAAAACCTCTTGGGGTTCAAGTAAAAAAGAGTTTTGTTTCTAGTTCTGCATTTTAAAATGGATTCAGAACTTTTTATATGTTCATATTTCTGTAAGGTAGCGGGGCAGATACTCTTAGATAGATAGATATGCAAATGCCTAGTTTAGGTTTTTTTGATGTTCATTAAGAATAACTAGGAGCAAAACAGACCTAGCTGTACAGAGGTGTACATGCACACCGTGGTGCATTTTCTCCCCATCATGTAATTAGCAACACATACTGCACAAAGTGGTCCTAGTGTGAGAAAAAAAACATGGAGTGGCTACAACCCTCAGCTTTGCATGATTATAAGAGTATAGGTTGTACATATTTGAAACCTTGCCACAAACAAATGGAATGAAGATTTAGAGCCATGTACATTCACATACACAGAAGGCTCAAGAGTTGTCCATAAAGTTTTTTCCATTCTAGTAATGAAGTTACATAGTTGTGTAGCACTTCCACTTCAAAATTTATTTTCATAGCTCAAAATTAAGCCAGCATGCAATTAAGCAAGCTAATAATTGCAAAAGAAAATTTGGGACTGCAAAAAAAGTTGATACAATCATTTTCAGCACCATACACTCACTGGTATAGTATGCATGTCAGAGACAGCTGAACCCTTCTTGCGAATTTGGTTTTGATTTATGAAGAGGCTCACAGGTAAACACTCTGTGATTGTTTAATGGCAACCTCTGATGTGAATGGAGCTTTTCCAGAAGGCAGAGTATTTAGCACAGGCCTGAAAGTCATGAGACTTGCATGAGACTTGGACATAACCATTTGCACCTCTGACCTCTTTTGTAAAATGGCAAGAACAGTCACTGTTCTCTCTCAAATGGCTGCTAAAAAGCCTAACTAATCACTGTTAAGAGAGCACACTGAGGCTCTCTCACAGCATGGGTTTTTGGTTCTTTGGGATGGAAAAACGTAAAAAACAAGGAATCTTAATACAGACTCCTGATTCCACCATAGAAAATGAAATTTAATTTTATGACTACTAAGAAACTCAGAACCAGATACTCAGATCAGCAGCTTCATTGAAGTCTGCTAAACCAAGTGGATTTATCCCAGTAAAAGATATGGCCCTCAGTTTTTAAAAAGTAGCATTTTTAAAACATTTGAGAACTGGAAAATAACAAGAGCTAGCAGTTTGGCCCAGATTCAGAACAGACTGTCCAGGGATGCAATTTAGTGCTCCTTAATTAAATATACATTGGGCTTAGTGTTAGGCACATATTTTCATGTTTTTCTGAATAGGAAAGATATTAGTATTGTTCAAGAGCTTTCTCAGTTACATTCCATTACAATTATTATTATGAAGAGTCAGATAGGAAGGACTGTTTCTGATGCTTTAAAACAGAACTTCATGTCCCTTGTGTGTGGTGAAACAATATCTATTCAATGTTCATTTCATAGAGTACACACTCTCTAAACTATTTTTCCAACTGTATTTTCACAATATTCATTTCCCTGGCATCTGACGTGATTAAAGAGACTTGCTCATCTGCAGCAAAAGCAATAATGTTTCTGCCAATATCTAAGAACGAAAACTGAAACAGCATTCAAAATACATCTTGAATAAATGTTAAAAAACATATCCTTAGGGCAGTTTCCTGTTTTACTGGCAAATCTACTTTGCATGTGTCTGATAAAATGGTTTGAATTATGAAAGTTTAATTCTGCAAAGAATGTTTGATGATGCTTAGGACATGCCATATGACAAACTCAAAGCAATTCACTACATTTCTACTTCATCAGTTCTTGCCACTGAAAAAACCTAGTCAAATGTATTGAATTGGATCTCCACTTTATTCGTCTTTATGGGGACTAGTATTTGCAGTTTATTTCCAAATTTTTGCTTCCTAGTTTTCTTAGAGAATTTTTGTTAATTTTTCTTTATTACTAACATGACTTCCTGAACTATTTTTCCTATATGATCAAGATGGTGGACAACAATTTTTACATTACTGAAGTGAAAAGCAAGGCACTAGTGGGGAAGATTAGCAGCCATGGAAAACTTTAGTAGGGAAGTATTTAATCTCTTTCTCTCTCCTGAGCACTTCAGATCATGACTAGATGACTTCCCAGACACTCAACTAACACAGGTTAATGGGTTAATAATGAGGTAAGTGGGTAAATTTGTAGAATACAGGAAAGACTTTAATCTGCATGGAGTCACTGAACCAACCCAACCCAACCCCACCCCACCCAGCCCAACAAAATTAGAGTAGAGAATGCTATCAGGTGAATTAGAGGACTCCATTTGTTGTTCGAGGTGTCCTTCCACAATGACCACTGTAATTGTCACTCCAGTGGTGGTGGTCTGTATGCAAAGTCCTGCCCAGGAGGAAAGAGACTGAGCTGGCTATGAAAGATATCTCAGACACTAGAGGCTCTAGGACTGTGCACAATGTGCATAATTGTTTCTATTGAATTCTAGTAGGAGTTTCCTAAAAACTGAGGAACCATACTGCACAACATACTGTTTTAAGTTGTAAAGTTCATTCCATGTTCTTCTACTTGTGAAACTTCCGCTTTTTGGAGAGGGGGGTGACTGAACTGACAGAAAGTTTCCTGATGTCCTAACAATGACTGGTGCCAGTGATGTCAGAACCATCATGATCAAAAAAGAAAACATCTTCAGATCCATTACTCTTTTGACTCTGTTGAAACATTTATCTGGTACTTTGGCTGGACACAGCTCTATTTAAAAGAGAACTGGGACCATGCTAGATGACATACCAGTGATCAGCAACAGCTCAATTATATGAGGCCTGACTTGGATCCAGAGCTGTGTATCATCACTTCACCAGGTAGTAAAATGCCCCCTAATTTATTCCAGAATAAAGAAATGTAAACTTTTTTCTTTTTTTGGAAACTTTTCAAAACCAATGTAAATTGAATGCCTCTGAAAACTGAGCACATCTTTTTTAAAGAAGTACTCAGTAAAAATATTTGCAAAATATTTGTAGATGAATGTATTTACCCTTGGCTATTACACTCCAGTTTTCATCTGCAAAGCAATACAAAGCAATATATCCATTTGGCACATGGCTTTAAGTATAGCAACAAAACCCTGAAGCAATTAATACTAGGGTTTAAGACAGCTAATTTTCCCTTCCACGATCTTCCCTCTTCTGGTCACATTTTGAAAGAATAATTACCAGTCCTGTAAGCCATGCCTAGAACAAACCGGATAGAAACCACAGGGTCTGTCTGCTGATGTTAGTTATTAATATCTGCATAAAGGCTTATTATGCTGAATACGTCTAACAGCTGCAGCCTTTTCCAAGGAAGTGGTAGTCAAAAAGACTATTACAACAGATGCTTTTCAGATCCTCCTACAGAACATGGTCCTTTCTGTGATATATACACAGCCTGCATCTACATCTTGTACACATCTTGTACCTACATTTGTGATAACTGCTTTATAATAGCATAGCTGCTGAAGGAATTTTTTCAAGTTTTTTTTAGAGTTAGAGCTAATAATAATAAAAAAAAATTGTAGGCATTTAAACTGCATGGCAATTCCTATATTTAATAACTGTATAATGTAAAACACAGAACAGTCCCCAGAGAWACAAAACAAAACACAGGGTTTACTTTCCCTTAACCACTAGCCTTCAAAGTTATGCTGCGACTTGTGTTCTATCTCCAGCCCAAAGTTCCTGGTAGTCTCTTCTGCCCAGTTTAGTAGGAGAGGTTAAGGGAACATAGTGTCAACGACACTCCTTTGGGATGCAAGAGCTCTGAGATCCTAAAAGTCAGAGCTACCACTTCTCCAGGAAGCTTTATAACCACAGACTGCTATATAAAAGGTCATTATCTTGGGTGATTTTAAAGCTGAGGGTCCTGCTCACTTCTTTTGGGGCACATCTCTACTGCTAAATAAGAGAGGATGGAACTTAATTTAAGCACTGGGCTCCTCGTCATCCACAATGTTTGAATGCTAGTTCACACCCTGGCTCCCTTTCAGACTGCTTCAGGTAACTGTCTCCAAGATAAATCTGTTCCAGAGGGAGCTACCCCTCAGCTGCATAGACATAAGCCAGTTTGTGCCATTTGGCTTTGAGGCCAGGGATCGGCTCATGGTCCCTTTCTAATTAGTAGCATAAACATAGCTTCAAAGAACATCTGTGGGTGTCAAACCTCATTAGAGGATTTGTGGTTCTGAATCCCAAGTGTGCAGTCATCTCTGTTGCAGCCTTACTTCAGGCACCTACAGTGTAGAAAAGGGAAGGATTTAATTAGCATTTCTTATTAGCTAGCCCTAACGTGACCACTCCTCTGAGGTGTTTTTGCTCTCCCTGAGCAATTAGGAAACTTCTTTATTTTACTGAGGATTTTGGATTACCTAGAAGGGGGACATGAACGTCAAAGGCAGGCATCCTATTTCCTGCTGCACAGACCCACCTCCACTATTAGATCTGTCTTTAAACTCCTTCACGAAGAGTTTTTCTTTTATTGGATTCCACCAGGCTTAGAATTAATCTCTGCTCATGCAGTATCTGTTGATGCAAATTCAGATGAAAAACAGAAGCTTCCTGCTTGGATCTGTTTAGAAGTGGTTAAAAGCCCAGGAAGAACAGAAGCTTACATGGTAGGAAAAAGCATGTCACAAGATTTTCAAACATCAAATAACAGCATCATATTCCTTTTTCTTTGCTGTTTTTCAAGACATTGTAGATGCCATCAATCCTGCATTTTCTTTTCCCTTTTAAGGGGTCTACGCCAGCTCAGGGCAGACCACAGTTGTGTGGTCGTTGACTCTCACAGCCCTTGTTTCTCAGAACTAATGCTTTAAGGTCAGCTTCTGTGGTAAATCCGCAAAAAGAGGATGCCAAATAAAATTGCCAGAGACATTTCCTCTTCAAGTACATACAATCTAAAATCTATCTGAACTGCTCTATAAAGGTGCACAGTTTGTTTTGTTCAGTATTACGTTATTGCTTCCTTGTTTTTCAGTCTCTTCAAGGCAGGGACTTATTCTTGAGTTGATCCAGTTTACCTCCTTAATTGCACCATGTGCATAGCAGCTGAGCAACAGGCACAACTCTTCAGTAACAACACTGAACCTCAGAAAACAGAGCAGCAATTTTGTTTACAGTCACTGAAAGACAACACACAAAGATAACAAAGTGTTCAGTTTGTGATGGAAAGGAAAGTGCATATACTATGTTCCATCAGAACATTATGTGTGCTAGCCCAGATTCTCTGGCTCACTGTTAACACATGTGAACCACCTTAATATAACATAATCATCGATGTGGTGAACAACCACAATTCCTTCAGTTTTCTAGCTTTTTCTCCCCTCCCCTCTATCTTGACAACTGGATTAGCAGCTGGTACATATTAAGAGTGGACACTTAAGGACACTATTTTTTTCTTATTCTAGCCAAACTTTTTCTTCTGCCTGAATTCTGGACATGTCCCATCTCATATCATCTTGTCACTGGAACATCCCAGGAAAGTCCACTGTCCTTTGGGATAAGGATGAGGTATTCAGATAACATGTGCGAGATAAGGATGAGACACATAGTACCATTTATACTGCTTTTAAGGTCTCTGGAGATCTTTTAAGACAGCTCTGCTTGTAGCTCAAAGGAAACAGTACAGGGTCAAAGAACTGGCTTACAGTTCTTGCTTTACTATTAAATTTTAAAATAAGAAATAAAATGAAAAAATTAAACCAGCCCAAATATGGTTTGTGAGGTTAAAAAACCCACCAAACTCCTGCCCCATCCATAATCGTTCTCACTGTTCAGGTTATATTGGTAGGGAAAATTTTGACTCTTTTTCTCTATCAAAGCTACTTCAGCAGCTACAAAGTTGCTATAGAACATCAAAAAGCTATTTCTTCTCAGAAACGCACACAGCCATTCTTAACCTACCAACATAAAAACATAAAGGGCCTGGGAGGAGGAGAGAACAAAGGAAGTTGTTGCTTTAAACACCCTTTCTTGTGCTGGCATTTGAAGCTAGTGAGGAAAACCCAGATTGCTGATGCAAATGACAGATCYGTACCTGCTATGGCAGCCTCCTCGTCTCCAAATGAGTACCAGTCCCATCATTTAATTTTGTTTCTGATTCTCTTTCTCTCCTTTCCTTTCATTTTTGTTTGGCCTACTTTGTTCCATGACATAAAAGTAAGAAATCTTCACCAGCCTACTGAATAAAGAACAAAACTTTACAAGCTGTACATAGTCATTTCCTTATGGATACCTAAACTCGCTACAAACCCTTTGCTCTTAAACCCAACAGAATCCCATACCCTCAGTACCTATTCATACAGGAAAGTGTTTTCAAACTTGAATTAGAAAGTTGCATTATTCCATTGCTTCTCTCTATTGCTAAATGGTTACTTGTGTTCATTAGCATCAGAAGTTATTGTTTGCTTCACTGTAGCTCCTGTAAATCCTAAACAAAATTAAAACTCCAGTATATTAGGCTCTAGGAGTTCATGGTAAGTTCTTTAAAGCACAGACTATTTAAGGAGAAATTTGACTATGGTATGAAAGACCATAAAAATATTTAATCTTAGATCACTGGTTAAGTGGAGAGGAAAACACAGGTTTTCTGATTTCCAGTCTACTACCCCAAGTATTTACTCTTGCCCCAAAACTGGTTCTGGGATTCTCTTGTAACTGAAACAGCCTAATTCATATGACAAAGTGCACAAACAGCTCACGCAATGCACTCACCTAGACTGCCAGCTGCTTCAGACAAGGCATTTTGTTTTTATTGCATGAAGTCCAACTTGGTTCCAGCCCACAGACACTTCCATAATACAAACATGTAATCCTGTCACACAAGTGTGGGCATGTAAAGTGGGTTTTCCAGTGATAATGAGGATTTTATAAAATGCATTCATTTTCACTACTTTGTGATTTTGTAAGCAGGCTAACACAYGCCATGCAACTGTTTTTTTCCCGTATCTTTTTCCTTCCAGAGGAAAGAAAAAAAAAGCTATTTCACAACAAACTTATCTGCTTTGTGGAACTAAGGAAAGGTTTCAAAACTCAGGGTAAAATTGCAGTTTACTGCTACACAAAGGATTAAAGGAATATACAGGAGATGTACTTTATAAGTTCTCTTGAAGAAGATGGTCTGCTTTTACGTAAACTGCCTTTCATCTTATCATATATTGTTCACAGTGAGGATATAAAGTAGACAGGATATTGAGTGAGGCTACAAAATGATGCAGAAGGAAACAAAGTTCATTTCAGCAGTTTATGTTTTTAAACACTGTTGAAACTCTTCAAGTTTTCCACATCTACATCTCTCTCTTGGAAGTATACTTGTGCTTATATAAGCCTGACAAGTGCCTATGATTTATATCTTGAAACAAGACATGAATTTCTTGAGCAAACTGTTGGTTTAGTCTATAAAGGAGGCTGTAAGCCTGCTCTTTAGAATACTGCTTAGACTTACTATGATAAAGTCTTTCTTTATGTAAATGCACCTCGAGTTTTGTTTTTGCTGTGCTGTATTATACAGTTAACTGGGACTTTTATAAATAAATGGAGCTTTTTATGAATCTGTGAATTTACACTTAATTCTGTGTGAAGCAACTGGGTGCCAGGGAAACCTATCATTCCAATTGTCTGGAATAGCTTGTCAAAGAAATGGCATTTTCTTCCTGTTTATTTTGGAAAATGTAGCATTGAAAATGCAAAACTAAATCTGAAACAACAGTTTTAACATAGCGTTTTGTACACTAAGTTTGGAATTCCACAAAAAGACAGAATATCCTTATCCAGGCACTGAATTCTATTCCAAAGCATTTTCACTCAATGCCATCACAGAAACTCGTTTCTGAAAATAGACTTTAAGATATTTCCCTATGCAAATACAGTAATGGAATCTCAGTTTAAACGGGACTTCAGAAAAAGAATGTCAGGAAGATAAAATTTATTCAGTGTTTAATTTCAGAGGTGCTAAGAGTCTCATCATTTGAGCTGGAAGTAATTGGAGCTGTGAGTAGTCAGTACTTCAGAAAAGCAAGCCCATATTGTAAGACTGTGCGTAATTACATTTGGCTCTTCATCAAAGAATATCACTCAGTAGTTTGCTTACCACTGCAGGGCCTGATAACAAAGCTGCCAGTGCAGGCTGATAGTCATGAACTAGGCAAGGCAGACCCATGTGCTCCTCCTACCCAACTTCAGATCTCCATCTGCATGAGACTGCATCCAAAGTAATAAGATATCTTGAGAAGCAAGATAAGCTCCACTAACACTCTGAATAGCTTCTGGTCCAGACTTCATTCATATCACCCAGATCGGAGCATACCCAAAAGGAGTCATCTGCACCCACCCAAGTAGTTGTAGCTGTAAATTAAGTGGGCTAGGTCCCACTTTACATCACGGCTATTTCACATCATTGATTGAAAAGATCAGGTGCTGAAAGAGTTCCTTTTTTAGAGATGGAAGTAGGTTATTTATCATGAATTCTGTTCCAGTGAATAGCAAACCATTAATATAGCAACATCATTTTCTCTCATGTTTTTTTCTTATTCTAATATATACAAACAAAAATCCTTCCTATTGTATATGTATATATTATCAGAACTGCATAATTCAGAACAGTCAGTGACTGCCTAGAAAAACATGGATTAAATCCAAACACATTCTTGTATTTTTCTTTGGCTTAAAAAACTCTCTTTTTCCAAATTAATTTTCCTTCTGATATAATAAAACTTTCACTTCAATTATTACTTTACATTTTAAAGGAACTGAATGGCATGATATTAAGAACATTATGTCAAAGAAAATGGATTATACACTAATGTTGGAATTGGAGTATCTCAATTTTAGAACCAGTATAAGAAAGTTGTCTAAACAGATTAGTAGCCACTAAATATTTTGCTAAAAAAGAATTCAACACATTTTCACTGGCTCAATTGAATTCATATTCAGAATGTAAAAAGGACATTTCAAGAATATCTAGAAATTAAACTATTATAACATCCTGTAGTAGGGTTGAAAAGCAAAGTGGTAGAACCATAATGGCATCTTTTCTGTTTTCTATTATTGAAGAAAACAAATAGTTCCAAATATTCCAGTTTAGGTGTGTTGTAGCTGACATCCAGATAATGTTTTCTGTTGCTTTTACTATTGAAAAGTTCAGTCTTGGTATATATAAAATACCTTGTTTAGAAACATCTGCATTCAGTCTGTAAAGTATGAGGATTGGATGGATCACAAAAGTTCAGTTTGGGAGTTTTGCTGCAGGCTCTTTCTTTCTATAGGTCTGGCCAGAAGGACAAAGGAATAATATTTTATTTATCTGGGGGAACAACAGAAATCTGCTGAATGAGTGAAGCAGACATTAAAAAGAAGTATTATTTTCATTTTTTAAATGAAAAAATAATCTCAGCAGGAAAAATATATTAAATGCATGAGCATAGGTAAAGAGCTCTACAAAGCAGAAAGAACGTGCCTGAAATGACAAAATACTATCCTTTGGCTATGCTCACAGAACAAAAACAATGTGTTTGAGTATCACCATCTACTTGGGCTCTGCTCTAATAATTGGCTTTTTCAAGCATTTGACTTAACAAGCAAAGGAATTGTCAGATCTCTGGTACCTACACGAGCTTAGCTGACAGCAACAGCCATGCATCTGGGTAATGTGTGTGGCAGGCTTTGTGCTCCTGAGAAGCAGGACTCTTGCATGTGGGTGAATGCATGCTGCTATTCCACACCATATGACCAAATCTACTCTAGATTGGAGCCAGGAGATTTACTTCTGCCCAGCCACAAGAACAAGTTATGTCGCCCAATCAGTCTCAGATGTCCAACCCCTCTATACTCGGGGAATGAACTCAGCAGTGCATCACCAAATAGGTAAGAGAGATGGCAGTAACAGAATTGCCTTCATTTTGTTTGTGCTTTGTGACGTTTCTTTTCAGGTAAGAGTAATTCAATTGTCTATGAGTATTATCTACAGTCTGTCTACTTATTGTTTTATCCAGTTCTGATAGCTACATCTGGGCATTGTGATAGAAAGTTTGGTCTGTGATAGAAAGTTCTGCACGGAAAGTTTGAAGGCCAACTACCATTCATTGTCTAAACTTCTTAACACAGTTCAGAGAGACCAATCTATCCGTTCATCCATTTTTCATGTCTATTGTAAAGACAACCAGTTGCTTTTACACATATATATCTCTGTCTGCTATTATTTCACACTCTGCTCAGGGTAATGTATGAATGAAGAAACCTTTTCAGCACTACTTCAAAAAATGAAGCAAGAAAGAACGCACTATTTACCTCTCTAGACCTAGGTTCATATGTTCTTTGTCACTGTCCCTCTATGTCTCAGAAAAATATTAAATTCTCTCTCCACTATCTCCTCTATCTGTATTCATAAACATCACTTCAATAGTCCAGCTTCTTTTACAGAGGAATAAAGGCTGCTAAACTCAGGGTAACACTCAAAAAGGGGAACTGGGCACTATATGCTCACAGTGCAAGACAAGATGCCCATGAGCATGTCTACATGAATGGTTGAGAACTTACCTTCTCCTGTAAAACAATCAAGCCAAATCTCACCCAGAACCWTATAGTGGCTTTCAGCTTATGCTGTGTTCAAGGTACTATGTCCTGCCTCTTAATATGCCCAGATTAATAAACCCTAGCACAGAGTACAGGCAAAGGAACTGGCATTTATTTACACATGCTACAAAATGGATTGGAGAGCCATCTGAGCTAGGTGTAAACAAAAGGCATCTAGGATCTGATTCCATAACCAATGGTATATCATAATGACACTTCAAATGTACGTGGCTGCTGCTCAGAAAATGGCAGCCAGAACTGGTTTCCTATGAAGTTTTCTAAACTTCTGCCCTTCTCCTCTCCCCTTTTCCCCTATGGCTTGGGGTATTTAGAATATGCTACTACATATTCTCTGGAATATGGACCTCTGCACCAGTACATGGACTGCTCAGTATTGCCAAGCCTGCTGCAGCACAGCTATGTTTATGTCCCCTGACAGAAATCCAGCTAATGTAAGGATTATGCCAATCAGCACTTAGGCACCAAAGGACTCTTGATACCTACAGAAATTTTTGGTTACTGGGCAATAGGTTTTGTAAATGCCAAAACACCTGAAAGTTTGGCATACATAAACGAGGAATGAAGTTCCAGTTTCAAGAATTAACCTATCTAATCTCTCACTTCCTTCCTTCTATGAGACACTTTGTAAAACATTGTTGTACTGCACAAGTAGAAAGATAATTTCTCAGGACTCTTTAGGTCAAGGCCAACCCCTTGAATTGCACTTGGAACTAGTTGGCAGCCTGGTCAGGTCAGAAAAGTACATGGGTGATTCCACTGAGGGATCACCAACTCGTGCACCATTATTAACAGCCTGACAGAGCTATTAGCATGTTAACATCTCTTCATGCCTTACTTTAAACTTTCTTTCCATTGCCATTAATTCAGATTAAGTATAACTGCTTACCTTACATGGTAATAGCTGAAAGTCCCAGTGATGGAGATACAAGATGCACAGAAAATCAGCTCCTGGGGCTGGGAAGTGAACAGACCGGTAGCATAACATGGGTCAAATCTGCAAGCATAGTCAGGAACTGCACCAGTCAGAATCTGTACTCACTGTCAGAAGTCACAAGTAGGGTGGGAATCTGGGGAGAGAAAGAGTTGGAAGTATAGATGATGGGGAAAGAAAGGCTGAGCAGAAGAGTTTTAGTGGGTATTGCACATGAAATGTGACTCCAAATGGCTGAGAACAAAAGAATTAAACCAGATCAGTCAGGACATAAGCTTTTCACCAGAATGGTGACAGAGGAAGCCATCCAGGCTTAGTCATTTCCTTTTTTATCCAGAATTTCCTAATATTTAAATACATTGTGCCTGAAGATTATTAAACATAACAAAATCTGTTTTTAAGAGATAGTGTTTGTTATTCACCTTTTTTTTTAATTCTGAAAGCTAACCTACAATTCATTGTAAGTATTAAATTTTCACTTTTTCATATGAAAATACTCATTATTAGTGTTTGTGTTAGCATACAGGCATTCTAGCCCTGGGCCACAGATTCTACGGGGCTTCATGCAATATAAACACAAAGGAAAAAAGAGAGGAGTCCACGTCTCTAACAATTTGCAGTTCAGGTATAGTAAAAAACACCAATCAGAGAAAGAAAAAATGATGAGCCAGTATTGGTTAATGGGATCAAAAGGAATCAGAGGACACTGGCATTTTAACTGTTGTCCTGCTTTTAGCAGTACTGTAGCAAAGGAAAACCTTTAAGGAAGGATTTGAAGGCAGAAAAAAATAGTCCATTTATGTTAATGGCATATTCCCCCCACAATGTAAACAACATGGAAGGAAGCTAGGAGGTGCTTTTTTTGCAACAGAAGCAATAGAGGCTGGCATGTTGGACTTAGATACAGAAATCTACTTCAACATTGAATGAAAACTGTTAGTGGGATGGGACAGTGCCAATGGCTTTGAAATCAAGTACAAATACCTTATAACTACTTTTAACTATTTTCTATACAGAGGAGGAAATCAGCAGCAATCTACAAAAAGTAGTGGTGACACAGTCAAAGCAGCAAGATAGGAAAATGATCTTATAATTGTATTTTGGACGGATTCGGGATGCAAAAGACTCTACCAGCTAATGCCAAAGAAAAAGATGATGCAGTAATTCAGACTTCAGGTAAGATGCTCATGGATGAAYGTTCTATCTGTATGGATGGATTTGTATCTTCAATTTATTAAGGAGAGTCAGTAAGACTTAGACTTAACCAGCATATCAGGTCATGGAAAAGTCAAAGACAGTGCCCAAGTTACAGGGTTGACTGACTGGGAAGTTGGAGGTTTTATCTCCAGTGACTGAAAAAGGAGAGGAGGGCTTAGAGAAAAAAGGTTGAAAGTCACGTTTCTGCCATCAGCACAAGAGCTGAGCCCAAGACAGTTTGGACAGAAGGAAGCAGGTCTGGGTTAGAGAGCCATTTCTGGGATTCACCAACAAAGAGACAAGAGTGGAATTTGTGTTCACAGACCAAAAGACAGGGGAAGAACCAAAGGGGGCCACAGAGAGAGTCCTGAAAGACTGCCTCATATTTAGAAATGAAAATAACTGTGGTAACTTGTGAAAATACCAGTTTGTTTTTTTAAAGATAACTGCATTGCCTAGCCATTACTGCTTCACAATATCCTGGAGGAGATTCTGCCTCACACAAAATCAAGAGTGACAGAGAAATAGTTGTGTTGCATATTCCAAACATTTTGCTCCCAGTGAAAGACTGCAGTGAAATATGTGACACTTGAGCACTGTTGAGCAGTACCTGGCTAGCCAGCACTAAATTCAGGTGAAACAGCCAGCTATCCCAGTTATAGAGAGAGAGCAGCAATGTCACAGTCTGTGGTTCAAAGGAGTGTAGAAAAGAAGTCAAGCTGTTTGCACCGTGGGTTTCCTCCTGAAGTTAGATGGCATCCGATGCGATGTGATGGGTGTATTTCACAAAAACATTTTAAAGCAGCAGAACTATATGATTACCAAATCCTGACATGAGGAAAAAATGTATCACAAGGGAACAGAACAATCAGTAATAAGGAAAAAACAAGAACAACTGCATTTTTTTAAGAGTTCATTATACCAAAAATGCTTAATTCTCCACTTCACATCACATTTTGTAGTGTGAAATTTAAGCATGCAAATCACAAACATTTGTGCATCTTTCTTTAACAGGTTGTTATCACATGCAAACAACACTGGAAAGAAACATATGCACTGAGTTCAAACCAAAACCCTAGAAAAGAGGTAAAAAAGCTTTAGCTACTAAAAAGAAAATATTTTCAGAGTATATGCTGCCCTCCTGTGTACAGCTGCATTATTACCATCAACAAGTAGTTGCAATCCATCTCAGTAATTCAGAGTAAGATGGGGCTGTGATATCCCAAGTAATGGAAAAATGGGGATAAAATGCTGGCACTAAGAAACATAGTCAAGAGACAACTCAGACCAGGCCTGATATGGCCAGCAATGAGTAGAAGAGAACCATTGCAACTGGTCTCCAACCATCTCTTCCAAAAATGATTGCACTTGTTCCCCAGCACCAGATGCCAGGAGAGCTTATAAATTTGGGACACACATACATATAAATGCACAGAACAAACTGGTCAGTTTAGTCTGGCTGGGTTAGCTCTACCTTAGCAGGGTCATGCCAGACATCAGCAGCCCCCAAGTGAAATCATTTGCCTGAGTCTGCAGGAGGTTGTTAGCCCTCCATGTCACAGGCAAACATCAAAGCGCTACCAGAGCTGGCTCTGCTTCCCCATCACAATCCATTTGTAAGTGAGATAAACTGTCCGTGAAAACAGAGTTGTTCACAGATGATTGATTTCTTTAACCAACAGTATTTTCTTCAAATTAAAGTTTCTGATGAACAAAATGAGTTCCATGCACTCGTGTTGAAATACTTACCTGTGCAGCGAGAATTTCCATGTTGGAACTTTTCTTGATGCCTTCTTTAATGATTCTGGTCTTTTAGAAATGAATTTTAACCAGATTAAAAAAAAACAACAATGTAACTGTGAGAAATAAATCTTTTATCTCTGTTAACAGTATCAAGCTATGTGCTGCAGATACTACTGCACTACCATACAATCATTTCTCACTTTAATAAATGTTTTACTCATCACTAAATTCTTCTTCACTTTTTATTTTAGTTTGCTTTTTTAAGGACAACAGATCCTCAAGCATAATTCAGAGGCTAAATCCGTGGCCAAGGACTCACTTTGTTTTCAAGCTCTGTTTCCTATTATAAGTCACAGCATTCGTACTTGTAAAACCTGGATGTTAAATTGAACTGTTTTTTTGAGATTGTAACAAAATTGATTTAAAAATAATATTTATCCATCTTCTATGCAAAGCATGGCTTCATAACATGATTTTTTTCTAAATTTTCAGATGAACTTGGTATATATTTGCAAAAATGCAGCATAATCTAAATGCTAAGTAATAAAAACTTCAGTAGCTAAGATGTCAGTTGCCAAATTCCGATAATGTTTCCATTGCACACTCAAGAACAGCATTATTGCTGAAATAGATTCTTTATTTCTGAAACATTCTAAAACAGCAGTATACACAGTTGTAATCAAATATTAAGTCATATGCCATTATAAGAAAGCATTGATTAGTGCAATTGGATTTTGTAAAAGATCTATCAAAAAGATTTATTCACATTAAAACTCATTCATTTTCCATAAGCAACTGTTAATAAAACATTAGAATTTTATTCTTGGTAATAAAGTATTGAAAATCAACTGTAGTTTTAGAGTTCACTGTATCTTTGTAAGTGCAATGTGACTTATGCTGCCTTTTTAAATACAAAATACTATGACAATAAATTAACAATTGAACAAATAGTGAAAGACCAACAAAACCATGCTGACCCAGCTGTATGGCAATTTCCAGTGAATGCTACTTTTTTGTGCTTCTGCAACATAAATATACTGCTTTGTATTGCCAATGGTACATTTTTGTAGATACGTTCCTAGCACTAAAAAAGTACATTACCCCAAAAATATTATTTATGGCACAGAAAAGTTAAATCATCTCTCTGTCATTCAAGGTTCAGGCAAGTTTAAATGAACTCAAGTATACAAAATAAATCGTACTGAAAACACCAAAAAAATTCAAGCACACACATAGGTCCCCCCAATTCAAAATAAAATGCATGATTCTTTTACACCGAAAAAATTATTTTAGAATTTCAGTATGGCAAAGCTGCTCAAAATAGGGCTATCTCCTATTGTTGTTTCAAAGGAAGTATTCTGATACTTCGCACACATATAATGTTCCCTTCAGTTCTAAATGATAATGCTGCCATTCTTAGTCTGGTAACAATGCAGCTGTTCAGGTAACTGATTAAGTGCAATATTTAGTATTTAATAAGATGTTCATTTTCTAAAAATGACATTGCATTATGGATGTTTACATATTAAAATCTCTGGGGAAATAATAGTGTATGATCCTCCCTTCCCAAATCACTGTTACCCAGCCAGCTGGGTAATGAAATCCACATTATTTTTCTTCCACTGTTCTTGGGTATTCTTCATCAATAGCAGCCATCTCTCCAATTCCCATCCCGCATTGTGCTAAGTGACGAAAGAGGCTTTGGAGGCTGGAGAAAACTGTATTAAACAGACCAAAAAAAGACAAAGGAAGCCATATTTCATGTGAAAGATTATATCCTCCTGGACCCCCACCACCACCATCTTCATGTTCCCAGGCTGCATCTGTCCTTAATAAATAAGGATTAACTAAAAAATGTTTGTTGACCATCTTCCAACTTCCAGGTACTACCAAGGTAATTATTTCAAATCAAATCAAATTAAAAAGAAAAAAATTCTCTGCTCTGACATAACAGTCAACTCACTGGTGGCTAGACAGGCTACCCACAATTTGTGGCCACCATATTTTAGACAGGCTATCTGTAATTTGTGGCCACCATGTTTCAGTTGCACCATATTTTGCTGAAAATAGACTGTCCCAATTCTGTGAAAACGTTTCTTATAAAACCTTTTCTCAAGCTTCTTTCCAGTTCTTTCTCTTCGCCTTTAGCTATAATTGCTGCAAGTTACTGATGCCTCCCCTCCTTTCCAAATGCCCTAGGCTGGAAGAAGGCAGAGGTATGTTGTAAGGCAGATAGAGCCAGGAAGTTAAGAGCGGTAACCAGAACAGATTCTTGTCTCTCTACAACTATTTTTCTAGTGGCCGAAAACTGCACTTATTTAAAAAAGATGGTTCAATTTAAGGTGGTCTAACCAAGCTGCTTTTATGCAATTCCACTTTTTTTTACTTACCTTTACTATAAAACTAGCTACTCGAGGCATAAAATGTGACCTGCCTTTTCTTTCAGAAAATGCAACCTACCTACAACTGCTGCTTTCACTTTTTTTTTCAGAAAGAAAAGGAAGGAATTTATGATTAACAAACTTCAAAAGAAAACAGAGAGGATGAAAAGTAAGGAAGAATTAACTAAATTGAAAATAAACGTAAGAATATTGCTACTTATCCAGAACTGAACTTCTGTTACAGGGGAGTGAACAGGAAAACACATTCAAGAGTTGAAAACTGTCAATGAAGCACAAGCTGTCATAATGATACTACAAAGTCTGAGATAAGAGTTTTAGATGGTCAGTAGTCCCTTCCTACTCTCCCATCATCAGTTTAGGGTAGTTGGATTGCAGTTGGATTGCAGTGACTTGCTCCTACGCAAGGCAGCAGGAACAAGCAAGGCTCCCACCTTCGCTCAGGAGCTGCATTTACGTTGCAGCCATGGCTGTGCCTGGCTGGTACCTCACTGATCTGGCCCCGATCTTCTGACTTTACTTCCTGGCTTTATCTTGTACCCCGCCTCATCACTGCGGACTTGTCTGGAGATCTGGACTGACCGTGGTCACCGTCACTGCTCTGTTCTTCTGGTTTGGGTACTGTAGGACTGCCTCGCTGTCACACTCTGCTCCCAGCTCACCTATCTTTAGGGGAAGCAGCCTCTGCCACCCCCAACATCRTGCTCCTGGGTAAGGAGAGAAAGCAGGTCTACAGTAAGCCAGGAGCATGGAGTTGGAAAGGGGGGCTGGGTGGATCCATTCAACTGGACGAGTGCATGCTTTCTGCCTTCTCCTCACCAAAACATAGTAGTACTTCACTTGTAAGGCCAAGGACAGATGGATTGGATCCCTTACAATTTCTCTACTCTGCTTTTGGATGCGTGCAGCTCTCTGATGGCAAGGAGGAAAGCAATTAATATTTAGCCAAGATGGGTGATTTTGGCTATTACCATTTTATGCTGCAAAAGATCAAAAGCACTCCCTCAAGGGTTTGATCCTGTGCTCCACGTACTGAGGGCCTATCTAAAGTATCTAGCAACCTAAATTAAGTTTCTAAAATACTAATAACTTAGCTATCTAACAGTCTGGCCAGAGGAATGAAGACACAGTTTTGCTCTGAATGTGCTCTTTTTCCTGAATATCTGATTTACTTTTTAAAAAAATCTACTTTTAATCAAGTTAAGACTAAAGACACTGTCTAATTTTCAGTCTACTAATAGAAGCTAGACTCTTGAACTGATAATCTGAAATGCCATTCCTTAGAAATGACCACAGTGACAAAACCAATGCTGAGGAAATGTGCCTCTCATGGCTGAATTTCTTCCAAGAAAATTACATTATGAACTGAAACCACCTTTATTTTCCATATTAAAAAACAAAATGAAATCAGGGTCTTAAAGAGCTCCAGGCTGAGCTCCAGTCTGTCAGTGCTTTTAGAGTCCTACAAACTTGCCATTCACACAGTGGAAACACAATCTATCTTCTAGGATCACTGGTTTGGCTCTAGGGCAGCATATGATACTGCTAATGGTACATTTGAAGGTGAGAAGACAGGAACCTGGATTTTCTGCACTAAAAATAGCTTTGTTACTGATCTGAATCAGCTTCTAATAAAATAGTGTTGAGAGTACAGTATTTCACCATCTGAAAACTCTCATTTATGTTTTTAATATTGTCTGTTGTATGAAAAGGTAAAAAATAGCAAGAGACTGGTCTTCATGGCCCAGAAAGTCTCTGTCTTTCTCACATGTTGCTATGAAAAACTTAAGAGCTCTGCAGAAGAACATGAAGATGAGGAGAGAGAAAAAGAAAAGAAGAAAGAAAAACCTCTACTATAAAGAACTCTAACAGAGAGAGTTCCAGCAGARAGCAAAGAAGGTTATGATAGAAATCTCATGGTACAGTGTTCATCAGAAAAGCAACCTGACAGCTCTTTATCAAAGTTTAACCGCAGTTGGTCAAAATCTGTTGTCAGTCACATTGGTGTAATCCCCGAGTAACTCAACCAAAGAGACAATGTGAGCAATTGAACTTATTCTGGATCTAGCTAGTATCAAGCAAAAAGAAGAAAAATGGTGAGAACTAGTGACAGCTTACCCAAAATAGAACCAAGGGGTCACACAGTGGGTCTTCGTAATGGGAGGGATGCATGTAAAGGGAAGAAATATTTGGAAGAGCTTGACATAAGTTTGCCTGAAGTTTCTCCTTGAGTTTCTTTGAGAAACTTCATCACCTACTAGTCATATGAATATACAGCTAAGAGTTTATTTCAACTTCCAGCTGTGATTAGGTGATTACATCACAGTCTGTTTCCTCAAGTTTATTTTATTGCTTAGACTAAAAAATAATTTGGAGACTAAATTTTCTTGCAGAAAGCAAAAATGCATTTGCTTAACAGTATAGCTCATTGCAAGTACATGATACCTCAGGATTTCCTGTTTGCCTGTTGGTCCCCAGATGAAATTTAAAAGATGTTGGTTGCAACCCAAGAGCTTACTATCCTCCCTCAAGATCCTGTAATGTCAAAATGTGCATTTTTACAGTCTACAGCCTTTTACAACAACAGGCAAGCAATTCTCTTTTTGGGTACTCTCAAAAAAATAATCATCCTGTTACCCTAAAATAGCAGATGACACAAGTATTGAAGAAGGTGAGTCACATACGGAAATGATGTGAGATTTCCATCTGCTTTGATTTCTTAGTGATGGGTGGTAATCAATTCTTATTTAAATCTAATTAGATTTTATCAGGTATCACAGTTTACTAAGAATTAGCAGCAGGCATTGCCTATTACTGTTTGTGAAGAGAAATCTTCATCTGCCCAGCGACTCAGTATTAGGAGCTAGAAACTTTTCTCCTTTATAGTCTGGCTTCATACCTAAGAGAAAAAGAAAAAATGCTACCTAAGCCAAAACCAGCCACCCAGGAAAGGAGGCCTGTTTAACTCTTACCTTCGAACTGGCTGTGCAATTTTACTTCTGGGTATGCCACTCCCATTGATTGCCAGCGACGGTCTTGGAAGAGCACTGCGTCCTACAATCCCTTGGTTGGCAGTCTTGTTTGGCATTGGGATTCCAGTGTTAGAGTATAACTGTAAATTGTTGGATACCGGAATACTACTACTGCCTTGTACAGTTGGGCTTACATAGGCAGTAGCTTTAAGAGGCTGTCTAACAGACACTGGAAAATGTCCCACACTGTGAACTCTGTGTTGAAGTTGTCCTGGTGAGGGAACTGTAAAGAGTGGTAGGAAAGGAAGAAATAAGGTCAGTACGCAACAGGTGAGGCCATGTAGTAATGTTCATTTCTAGACAGGTCTGAATAGACACATTCATTATGCAATTTACTTGCTAACTATAAACTATTGAAAAAATTGTTGGATCCAACACTGCATCCAATAACATTGCATAAAAAATAAAATACTCTATGCCATCCCCATACCAACAAAAAATCCCACCCCTTATTCTTCCTTCTTTCTCCTCTCAAAGAGGTTTCATTAGTCATTACAGGTAAATTAATTCCATCTATTTCCATCCACCCATTTTCATTCCAGTTAGATCTTTAAACAGGAGAAATTGCTGAAGATATAAATTAATTACTGTTAGATCATTTAGATTTTTGTAAAGTTGCTTGTAATAACTACTTCTTGTTTAATGAACATTGCATTAAAGCATTATAAAACATAACAGATGTCTAGGCTTTATACGTAAAAACAACCAAAACGCTATAAAAAGGTCCTGAGTAAAACAACATAGTCCACGGATGTTATGTAAACTATCATTTTAAATCAATGCTACCAGTTCCAAAAGCTTTATATAGAGATTCTCTACACAATCCTGCCCTCTGGCGTACATCAGACACGCATCTGTTTCAGAGTCCACGTATCAAAAGCTAACTGTCAAAAGCCTCAAGCACTTTAACTAACTACCACACATAGGCCAGTTCCATTTCAGGTCTTTGAAAAAGGGCATCTTAAATCCATTCAAAGACACAGGAGAGAATACAGATGTGTGGTTCAATTAAGCAATACTGGCAATATATTGCTACAGAACTTTTATCATAACACACCGTCTTAAAAAAAAAACACAATATAGACACTTACAAGGAATGTTTCCTGTAAATACATTTAAGAAAAATCACATTTTAGGCACATACATATATATGTATACCCACAAACCAATATATAGATGAATAAAAATATTTTTAAAACAGTAAATAAAATTAAACCCTCAGCAGACTGCCATGCAAATTCAAAGTGGGAACCTGAACAGGTATTTCCATTCTCCTAATAGAGCTGGGCAAAAATTAAATAAAATAAATCCAGCAGTAAAGTATATTTGCCCAGAAAGAATGCAATTAAGTCATTTTGAAGTCATTTGTAAATTCTGCCCGGATCCAAAAGAAAACACTGACGGGAAAAGGTATTGCCAATTTCTCCCTCCTAAAATCTCACAGGATGTGAGATACACACATTCAATTCTTTCTCCTGCTTGTGTCAAATGAAATTCACTTTTTTCTTTTACTGCTAGACTACTTCAACCATACTGCTATAAAAGTTAGGCTCGGCTCTTGATCTGTCTTGTTGACATTCTACATTAATGATTCAACATCCACTAGAACAATATTCAACATTCCCCCCCAGTCCAGAAGCCGCCTTAATAAACCAATTACAGAGTCATTTTCACTCCCCCACTCAACGGGTATGTTACACTTGAGGATTTAATTCTCTGTTTAACACATTTGCTTGGAACAAAGTGGCTCAGTTTCAACAGGAAAGACGTCCTGTGTTTTAAGATATTTATACAATGTACTGTAAAAACAGCACTGTGTAAACTACTAATAAAAGCAACATTTTAAAATCCAATATCAAAGCTAAAAATGTAAGCTTATGTGAATTAACTGCATTATTGGTGCTTCTATACCATTAACAGTAATAATAATGATTATTATATTATTTTTAAGTTTGGCACAAGATGAATGGGCAGAGAAAAAAGGAGGTGATGAAACTCTCAATACTGCGTAACAAGATTGGCCGAATTTGCTTTCCAGAGTAAAAACTTTGAAAATTCTGAGCTAGATTAAAATCTAGCACAAAAGGGACACAAAGCCTTCTTTTAATTTTTCATAAAGCGGAGGATCAGTGACTGGGACATGTATTTTACAACTCTATCAGTTCCCTGCACAGAGCCAAAGACTTTAGGTACTTACTACACGACTGCATCCTTGAAATTCCATTACCAGCTCCATGTAAATTGGAATCAAAGCTCTGACTGTTCCTCACAGTGAGTGGAGAACTAGCAAAGCTAGCATTATTGTTAATAGCGGGGGTGCTTGGCATCCGAGCTAGGTTAGGCATGCTTCTTCGAAGTTTATCTGAAGCAAAAGAGCACAACATCCATAGACATATCAAAATTTCCAACAACCACAAGGAGCCTCTGAATAATTTCTGTAGAAAATCAGAATTACAACTAAATTACTCAAACACAAAGGAAGGTTTTTCTCCATAGGAAGAATATGAATACATCATTGACAGCCTACTAACTGAACCCTTCTCACTATTGTAATAGCATAATTATTTACAAATTATTTTAAAGACATCATTAGACAACATATTTTAGGTATCACAAGGATTTAAACACAAAAGTGTCACAATAAGGATGAGTTTCATGTAAATGTATAAAGTAGGTCAGATGAATCATGCCCTAAATGTGCGTATTTCTTCACAGTGAATAAAAAGCAAGGCTGCAGTGACAAAGTCAGATGCAGGTATCTGCTTGTGGATGTCTAAAGATAGGTGAAATGGATCCATCCAAAGTGACTAAGTCTAGCTTTCAGGTGCCAATGAGATGCTAAAAAATTCCATTCAGTACCTAACCTTATTAGCATGTTAAGTCCTTGGGCATCTAAGTTTCTGCAGGTGGTCATGAACAAAACCTGCTAGTCTTGATGCTGTTCACTTGCTTGCAGCCCTGGGTTGACATCAGGATTTCCAAATCTGGTGTTCTCCCTCCTATCCCACTTGTGGTGCCTGATTTGGTGGGCATTTTCAGAGCAGGCCTGTAGGATAAGGCCCTGCACAAAAAGAAAGCTGGAAATGAGATGTTTGGGGGCAGGTTCAACAGCTAAGGCAAATGCCTAAGAGATCAGAAGATGCCTGTAATCCCACTCACACTATCTGATTTGGAGAGAGAAGCTGACATCTGAGGAAAATGATTTGACAAGCCTGACATCTGAGGAAAACGTCTCAACCACAACAGCATTAGGTAACCTAAGGTTTTTTCAGTCTCTTCTGCCACTGGGTCAAAGGGATAGAAAAGTGGGTGACTGAATTCTGTATAACCAGAAAAGACTGGCAGGGGGCAGAAAGACACACACTGAATGACCTGGTTTGAATTGCCTCCTGTGATGTGACAGACTTCAGTAAGGCAACACTGTGTGGAGGTAACAGGTCAGTCATTAAATTATCATTAATAATAACATTAAACCTGGCCCCTCAGCCACAGTCTTTAACACAAGTATTGTGCTCTGCTGACATGGCTACATTTCTGGTCCACAGTCAGTGTGGAGTCCACTAGCTCAAGAATCCCTGCAGTATGTTCCAGTGCACGGTACAGATGTGCCTCCAGCTGTTACACTGCAAAAGTAAGCCACAGTATGCTTTTCTTGTAAAAGGCAGCTACAGCTACTATCTTCAGTTGCAAGCAGGGCATTTCAAGATTGCAATTTTGGATTTATGCAAAAGAATGCCACTTACATCACACATACGACTTGGAATTGCTGTTTTGTATCCACCTCAGCCCATACAGGGCAAGTTCAATTCAAAATAGCAACAAATTGAGTTAGGAGTCTCTACTAACCAGCTCATATAAATATATATCCTATTTAGCACCATCGTGAGCAACTCTAAAAGCAGCTAATAACTGAAGAGTAATAAGAAGTGACATTACAGTTCTGTCTAAACACTGTATTAGTAGTCACTAATCATAACTTTAGTATATATGATGTCTATGTAACTCCAGTGAACTGAGTCAAGCAAAGCTACAACTCCAATTATTCATTATGACTCATTCTTGTCATACGAACTGGTACAGGATCCCACAAACAGTCAAAACCATTCTTTTATTTTCAAGGGTCCAGGATATCTAATATCCTCATGTCCCCATTCCCTATTACTAGTGCCTACTTGCCCTTGACCCCAGATCATGCACACCATTCCTAAGTGATGAGCAATTCTTCCCTTTTATCCCAGCTAAGGCTGACTTTCACTTATCACAGATAGTCTGACATAGAAAAACATTACTGTCTAGAAAATAGTCTAATATTAAATGTTGCTATGAATTGAAAACATTACAATTTTTATATTTGTGAATTCAAACAGTAAGTACAGGAGGTGGGATAAAGAGAATTTCAGTGCAAGAAAATGGAATGCCAAGTTTGAGATCCCCAAAACCAGAGTACAGCCAAATCCCAATAAAGCTTTTCCAATATGAAATAGCTATATGTCCCTATTCCTGAAATACTCATGATTTTGCAAACTGGAAAGAAACCAGCCTTCCTGTGATGCAAGTCTTGGTTCACAGTGACAGGAAACTCATGAACATCAGCCTGGGATTCATGGTGCCTGACCCTAAACTGTAAGAGAAACACTGGTGTTTTCACATTAGGAAAAGCAGAAATTTTATTCTCAAATAACAATATTACTGATGGGTGTCTGAAGCTACTGTTAATTTTGGAAACCTAGTCTATTCTTTGAAACACAAGGTAATGAAATCCTAAGTTAATATGTCAAAAAAAAAAAAGGTCTGAGCAGCAGGATGGTGGGAAGACAGCACTGCATGAAATAAACTTTTGTCTAATACTATCCATGTATCACGCAGTAAAAGCAGAATTCATAGGATTCTACATGCTCTTCCACTCAGTGACTGCTTCAGCCATGAACAGGCATATTCTACTCCTACAATTGTCCACTGGATAGAGTTACAATAGTAGAAGAAAAGGCATGGAAGTAGCTTGGATTTCGTCCATGTCTAGGGGTGGCCACTTCTGCCCCTTGTTCATTAGTCCCTTCTCATTCCAGCAGACTGCTCAGCTGCTGGGTCTGTCCTTAAGCAACAGATTCCTGCTGTGCCCACAGATTCTCATCCATCAACCATCTGTGTTGCTTCTTTGTGTCTTTGGGTCCTTGTGTCTGCTGAGGTAAATGGCCCTGAAAAGCAATGAAAACAACAGGTCAGTTCTGTGTTGGGGGAAAAAACAGAAATGCTTTCTCGTTATCTTTTTGCAGCTTTCATGTCCTCGGATAATGCATTCTCTTTCATCTCTTTAATAAAGTTTGTTCTGTCATCTGTTCCTCTCTAAAAAACAGTGGCAAGAGTCTTACAGATGTTCTGTCTTTAAGAGAAAAACTGGCTCTTGTAAGCTTCATAGATGGAAGCAGAAGGTGAATGTTATGTGATTTTAACATTATCTCAGGCCACAGAGTCATTGCTGGATATGGACTTGCTGGAAATCTATGAGAAGAAAACAAAACTATTTTTCTAAGCAAACCTTCCCTCTCTAGAGCTCTTTGCTCTCCTAAACCTGATGAGAAAATTAACAGAGAGAAAGACTGAAGGAGTAGAGCTGCAATGTGTTCTCAGATAAGGAAGTAAGTAATTTGCCAAAAAATCCAATTTATGGTCCATGTTGAACATAGCAAATTTCTGCTATCGTTTCTGCTATTTCTTACCCACTAATCTGCTTCAGTGACAAGCCTAAAAATCATCAGTTGTTTACAGTTTGCTCTGTTAGAAAGACATGGATATTAACACTGGTTAAGAACTTCTGAAGCATCTGTAGCTTCTAAAGCAACAAAAGTTATTGTGACTCACTATTTAGACTGGACTAAAATTTGTGCTGAAACAAATAGGAGGTTTAAGTAAGATGCAGTCATATAAAAGCACCACAAATGTATCTTTGTCTTTCCCAGCCCTCTTTGAAATGCAATAGCATGACCTATAGACATTGTATTTGTGTGAGCTATTTGAAAGTGTGAAGAACAAAATGCAAGGATAGGTCATGCAAGGGAGTTAATAATCAGTTTCTGGTTATTACCAGCTTCTTAGAATAGTTCATGCATAGACACATATGTGTTTGTCACTTATGAGTTTATGAGTGTTCTTCAGCTTGTATTAATTGTCCTTGTTTCACATATCTGCAGCAGATATTCTTCACCTTTGGCATCTGTGCTGAATTACACATTGCCTAGAGCATGGGGCAAACCAGGAATTGTGAAAAGACAGGGTCCTTTGCCCTAAAGTATGCATGAAAAGACCACCCCACAGCACAGATCATGCTCACTACAGCAAAGAAACTGGTCAGAAAGCAGGTCCCTTATTTTGTAAAATATGACACAAAATTACAGTAAAGACAGCAGTTTGCTTCTTACCCATTTGCTTCAGTTCCAATTTTTCCAAGAAGTTTTTTCCCCTCATGCCATTTCTTCTTGGAAGTCAGCCTGGGATGTGTGGCCCAACTTCATTCTGGCTGGGCTCCAAAACAGACAGCACCTGCCTTGTATCTTCTGGTTCCAGCAGTGTCAGTGGCTGCCCCGGTTACATCATTTTTCTTTCTTTCTGCTGACCAAATACTATTGTCGTCTGAAGATTAATGCTCATCTAGCATGCAAACAGTCTTTGAACTTGGGAGTAAAGTTGCACCAAAAGAGGTATGGTCTTGGTGGGTTGCCAGACTGCAAATTCTGATCTTTGGTTTTCATGTATAGGTTCTTGATAAATATGATCTTCTCTCTGCCAGATGCCTCATCCAGTGAAGCATTTCTTCTACCAGCTTCTCGGAGGCAGCCCCTGATTATGGATAAATGCCTCTAACTAACAGTTCTTACAGATCTCACAGAAGTGGTTCAGAGTCTGAGGGAATAGGTTTCTTGAACAGAAGAGTCTCTAGGAAATTTAAAAATGTTGCTGATGCAACAGGCAGTATGCCATGTCAGGCTGAAATACTAAAATGGTTTATATAAACTTGTTGGTGGTTTCTAGAACTGAAGGAAGGAGTTAGCAGACAGCAAGAAAACAGAACCTAAAGTGAACAGTGGAAATACATACTGGAGGATTACAATTGGATGGCCAGCTGTTTGTACACTGATTAGTCTGCATTCAGTCTACAAAAGGGGCAGGTTATCAGTTCAAGTGTTGCAAAACATGGGTATTTTGTTTAACACTCAACAGGACTCAACAGGACTAACAAGCCCAGATTTGAAATACACCAAATCGAGGTCAGACATTCAATGCCTGTGGGCAGGAATAAGATTAAGTGCAAGGACAGCTTAGGCTGACCCTACAGTGAAGTGTCTTACAACACGTTTATTCATTTACTGTTATTTTTTGCAACAATGTGGTCAACGTCTTATTTGAACAAAGAGACAGACAAGCCTGGCAGAAAGTGCAATATGGCTAAGGAATGTGATACAATGAATTAGAATTATTAGTTTCTCAGAGAAATCTATACTTCTGTTTAAGCAAAATTAGCAATTTCTTACACATATTTAAATCCTTCACACAATCCCTGCAAATACAACCCTGCTTTATCTGTACTGTACGCACAAAAAAGTTAGGGAAAAACTAAAGAAAAGAAAAAAACTGTGTCAGTGTCAGAAGAAGCTTTTTCTATTTTCAAATATTATGTTCTATATTATGTATATATTCAGAGTTCATTCCAAAATCCTTAACAAATTTGTAGACCCAATTACAAGTTCATTTTAATGGAAATATATTGTAAATTAATTTCTCTTCCTCACCCTCAAACACCTGAGTATGACGTCTGCATTACATTTTTTATGTTTATGACATCCTAAATACAACAGGGTCTGACAAGAGGTCTGTGGAATCATCAGTTGATACAACGGAGATATCAGTACGTAAAAGTACAAATACAAATTAAGAACTAAAAATAAGTCTTTCAGTTCAAGCAGGAGACATCGTTCTTTGTAACTGTCAGTACCTGCATTTCATGAATGTTGAACACTTCCATTTTATTTAAAAGTACTACTTCATCTCTCCCTGGCTTCTTAGGCATATATCTCCCCCCACTGACACTTAAAGCAAATTAATGATTTTTCCATAATCTTTCCATGACTTCTCCCCATGCAACACTACTATCTACGCTGAACTGATATCCAAACACAGAATTGCTGCGTCCAGAATGCTGCTCTTCTATATCTGCCTGGAGTTCACTTAAAAAAAAATATTTAAAACAAACAAGGCAAGGGTATTGCAACAGTCAATGATGTTCATCAAACTTTGCCTGAGAAAAGTTATTCCCAGAAGAGTAAGCAATGAAGTAGCTCATAATTGATAATTTCTGAAAATAAACCTACAACTTTTGAAATGAATGATACCTGTAGCCTGAAGGTATCAACCAAGCTAAAAAGTAAAAAATTGTCATGAAAAGGTAGGGGAAAATATAAATTAAAATTAATCAATTTGCACACACTGCTACTCAGTAAAGGATGTATTTTCATCTGACTGTTCTTATTGCATTATAATAAATTTCTTCTTTATCTGGAATCATTTTTCCATAGCACAAAGTTTCTGATTTTCAGGTATTATACCAATGGACATTTTAAAATGCACATGAAATAAGACTGCCAGGATATAATATGCAAGATAAAAGTTCATATGTTCAAAAGTTAAAATGAAAGAGACTATTTTTGTGTCACAATTAAAAATAACTCCTACATTTATGGACAACATGAAGCAGAAAACAGCTTGCTTTTATGAAATTTGGTGATATAAGTATTTCTCATATAAAAATGACTAAATATAAAATATTCTTAATATTAGTAGAATTAGCAACATTTTATGTTGTTAACCATGAAATTCTTCAGAACAGGGGAAGGGCAATGAGGTACAAACACAAACCTTTCCATTGTCGACATATTAAAAGCACTGTTAAATTACAAGACAGACAATAATTGAGATGCACTCAGTTCAGCTAACTGCAACAGCTACTCGAAAGCTATTCACTTTCTGCCTCTCTCAGATCTTCTTTAAATGATCCATTTAGACCCACTAACATATTAAATTGCAAAAATAAAATGGCTGCTCCCCTGAAAAACAAACTGCCTTAACGACGTTCAGAGATGGAATTTTTCTGATGAAACCCAGTTACACACCATTCAACTGAGTTAAGGAGAGGATGTAATTAAACAAGAAAAAGAAGGTTTCATGCAAAATTTTCCTATTAGTGAATTATTCATCACAACTGGAAATAAAACTTATTAGAAAGCAATCACAGCATACACACGCTATGAGTGGTTGCTACAAAATGTTGTTTAAGGGGCATGCCTGTAGTCTGTGCTACAGGTGGCCCCAAAATACCCTTTTAACATATCTTAACATATTTACACTTGCACACATCTGCCATTTTATGCTAGCATTTCCATCAGCCTTTTAGTACAGCAAGCTGCTGGAGTCTGGCTGCAAATAGGGCAGGTATCATTCATTCAGACAACGTACAGGTGGGATAAGGTGAGAAAAAGAACCTGGGCATGAGAGCGAGGGCTAGGTGGTATGGTATTTTAAAATATAGGTAAGGCAAAATAAAACAGCAGGGCAGAGTAACAAAGTAACAGAATGAGGCAGCACTTTGCTAAAATAAGCTAGCAAGAACAATGTGCAAGTTCAAAATTACGGCCTGAAACACAGCTGGAAAATATCTGTCAGAGTATTCACATGCCAAGCATGTAGATTATATGCAGTAGATTATCAGAGCACCAGAAACATCATACAGACAATCAATCTCTATGCTACGTATAAGGTAATCCTGTGAACGAAAAACAAGTAGACTGCTGGCTATAGTGAGAGAATAGACACCTAGTACACAATTCAGTGCCTATATATAAATATCTAACACCATTTGAAGTACCCCAGGGACTCTAAGACATCCAAACAGCACTGACACATGGCTGTGAAGCCCAGCAAGATACCCCAGAGTATCTCATACACGACTAAGTGCTTCTATTTGGGCAGCTGAATGGGCCCTTCATTCACATATGGGCACCTATATCTCAGCATCTAAACGCAGATGTCCTCACCAGCAAGGTGGATCCCATCCAATACATGCATATTGACACAAACAATGCATTCTAGGAATAAAACACTCCTTACTCATCCTTTAAAAAGTCTAAAAGCATTTAGAGCAGTGAACCAAAAGGCCTGTCTATTTAGACCTTTGCAAGCTCCCTTCCACCCAGTTAAGAGAAATGGCAAGAAGCAGCAGCCACTCCTGATCACAGAAACCATGTTTCCCTGTGTCCCAATCAGCGTGAGTGCCAGTCTCTGTTTGCTGGCAGTTCTCTCTCCTTACTCTTTCCTTCAGGCCAGCAATAAGCTCTTCTCAGCCTTGTCAAAACAACTTTGTTACAGGGATTATGGCTGAGGCTTGTCTCTTCCCAGCTATTGGGAACCTGACTACTGGTGTCTGAGTGTTTGCGGGGATATGCCCTGTCTAGGTCATCATTTTACTTTTCCCATTTGTTTTCTTCAACAATTAATCCATGCCCACTGCAAGTAACATGTTAGAGCTACTCATCAGGCACCCAATATTATAGCCGCAGAAAATTATTCAAGTTTTCCCAGGTTATCACATCTTCATCACATTTTTACTGTACAAGTTGTACAGATCTATAGTTAGAATAAATATTTCAACCAGGATACTATATGCTTTAAACAAACAAACAAACTTCACATACATCAGGTAGGACAGCATCACTGATACTATCTGTTCTTAAAGGCAAAAAATTGCATTTGAACTAAACGGCCAAGTTTTGGAGAGACACTCTGTCAAAGCTAAACACCATTTTTCAACCCACACTGAGCACCGAACTTCAATGTTTACTTGCCACTTTTCTTTGATGGAGATTATGATGTGAATGATCAGATGATCCATTGGCCAGACTGCCGACTAAATAAGCACTGCTGATCTCTTTTCAGGAAGATGGGGAAAAAGGGATTTGGGAAAACTTTTGGAATGGCTGAATGCAGCATCACATGCTGCAAATGCAATTTTGATTAATTATTTTTCACATTTCACATGAATTGAAAGCAGTAACCAACTAGTTAAGCTTCTTCATCTATTGCACCCCCCTTTTCATTTGCCTTAATAAACTATAATAGTGTGAAACACACTATCCATCATATTGAGCTTGAGACAAATTCTTATTTGGCAGTCTATCTCCATTTCAGTGTAGGAGTTCCTGAAAGACAATGAAATTGTTGCCAAGACAATGAAAAGTGGTGATGAAAAGATACTGTCATAATACTATTCAGACATACACAGTACAGCAAAAAATTCACTGCTCTTCTGCCAACAAAACACAGCTGAAGTAAAAAAATCTCATGATCAATATTTGTTTTGATCACTGCTGCCTGAGTTAGATGCTGAAGATGCTGAAGTTAAAGGGATAATTCTCCTCTAAACATAGTGCAACTGGCTATCATAGGGCTGCCAACCATTCCAGAAAACAACAATTAACTGAAGTCATATGTTTTGATCTTCTGAGCAATACCAAACAGATATCCAACACCTCAAATTTCTTGAGAAAAATGTCAACCAGGGAATAAAATTGGTCACCTTTCACTTATTACATAGAAGTTAGGAGGGGGGTGAAGGAGGATAACAGAGAGTAAGGGGAAAAGGACACTTTGCCACGCTTCCTTGTTAGGTAGTATTTTTAGTACCTTGTAAGTTCTTCCTGAGGTTTCCATGTGGGAGTCCAATGCTTACACTCCACTGACGTGGAAAATGAAAGGGTCATTAAAAAATAACTTGGGAATCATATAAAATGATTGCTGCACCACATCCTGCCCACATTCCTGAATCAAGAATTTCACATACCCTTCCATTCTATCTCCCAAACAGATTTTCTGCAAGCCTTTCAGTGCTGCCTCATTCTTGTATCACACTGACAAGAAAAATAACATTGAAATTTATATGGTACATATGCTGTACCAACAAACATCTACATCATTGTACCCGATGTTAACCTCAGCCTTCTTTATACACTGCCATGCCATGTCTTACTTTGAACACAAGTGCTTTTGGCAGCACCCTGTCAGGTGTTATTTGTCAGGTAAGTAACATGCATACCTGTGGCGCTCTATAAATAGTAACTATTTTGAACACCACATTTATTTTCTTGCCCAAGGGTAAGATATAACTTGTAATATTACAAACAAGACCCTGACTGAAAACTGATTACCTCAAATTAGCTTGGAGAACAGACTGAAGTAACAGGACAGTAAGAAGCAGTAGGGATGGCAAATTAAGATCACAATAAGGAATGAAAAAGAAGGTAACTGGAACAATGGAGGGGAACTTAAATCTTGAATGAACAGTGAAATAAAAGTATCTTCCGGAGACTCTGAAATACAGCTCAAACGGAGTGAAAAAAGCAGCAAGGGCTCAGAGTGGTTTGGAAGTGACATTACCTCTCACTACTTCAACAGTCTGCCCTACTAGACTTGGCACTGCCAGCGTGAAGAGCAGAGCGTTGACCTTTGTGATAAGCATCATTGATTCATGGTGTACCTATATTACTGGCAGAGTCAGGAAGTACGAAGGGGAATGAAGCTAAGAATGAAAATCTGAAAACCCTATTTTGTCCTTTGCTATATCCATGACAGACATACGTAGGCCAAGCTCAAAAGCCTGACCAGTTTTTCCAGATAACTACTGGTCTGCTAAAAGATGCTCATTTTTCCTTTTTCTTCTTTACTTGTGCTCATACTTGCAGCCTTTTAGAACTGACTAAAATGACAACTTTCATGACCATATCACAGATCATATTTTGTAGCAAATTACTTAACAATAACATACCTCAAATAATGCAGTCACAATTATTTACAAAGATTTAAATTGCTTTTCATACTTCATGGTCTAGCTGTCATAACCTGAACACATTTCACTGGGTTGACATAACTTGATCTTTAAAATGGTACTGACATTTTGCAAAGAGGAGAGGAACAAAGGAAAATACATTTCTCAGAAAAGCATGGAACCCACCTCCATTAATCCTATTTGGTTGCTGCTCTGGAGTCTGGGCTTGAGGAGAATAGTAGGGCTGCTGATAATTATTTGAAGGGAAGTGCTGGGAAGTAGGGCTTCTCCTGCAGTCCCGAATACTGGAGAAAGTCTGTGAGTGTGGAATTCCTCTTTGGAAGGGGGAACAGCGAGTGAGCCGAGGCTGCGGAGGTGGGAGGTGGTCAAACTCTTCTTCGTCCTCAAGACTATAGCGATCATAGTCCTGATCGCTGCATGTCCCTTTCTTTCCTGAATGCAGAGATACACTTGAACTGTGTCTCGATACAGATGCTGAAGTAGAAGCATAATCTTGTCTAAGGCCTGTAAATTTCAAGAAGATGATTCAGTTTCTGCTAAGTGCTTAATTCTAGCATACGCTTCAATCTTGCAAATTAAACAAGTATTTAGACATTATTTTACAAATAACTTGATTTATAATGTTACCAAGCTGAAGATCTGAAGTAGAATTCATCTGACCTAACTTTAGGTGTCTACCTTTTAGATATCTATATCTGATCTACTTTTCTTGAGAACTCTTTTCAGTTAAAAAAAAAAAAAAAAGACTGGCATCTCCAAAATGCAGTTCCTGTGAGCTATCATAGATACTTCTCAAAATAAGATCAAGAGCCCTCAGGAGGTTCTTGTTTCTCTGCCAACAAAAAGACTACATTAATATTAAGTATTTAACTTTTAAACACCCTAAATTAGAGGAGTTAACTCTCATCTGTCTATTATTATTCCAAATTATTGCTATTATACAAAATGCTAACAAGACAATGAGATTTGCTAAACATAAACTCCAAGTAAATATTCTGGCTCTCCAACTTCTCTGAACCAGAATTAACTCCTGGTAGCATCTGGTATCATGGCAAAGGCTTAGCAGTAACACTCTCATATGTTAGATACATATGTATTTCACCACCCTTTTTTCAGAACACCAAGTTTTGAAAACTATCCCACTATTAGCACTGCCTCAAAGAGCCTGTTTGCTTCAGATCAAGTGAGAGGCAAGCACCCACAGCCCTTGTATATCCCTTTTTTCCCAGACTGCACCACAGTCAGCCCTGGAACGCATCGTACTTCCAAGAGCTGAGCAATTTTGTGAATAGCTGTGAATAACTGCATCTGAAGATGCAGTTACAAAAAGCACCCAGCTTTGACAGATGTCTTTGGTATCATAATGGAAATTTCTTAATGTGCTTTTTTCCCCCCTCTTCAAGTGGGAGTTTCTATTCATGAACATGAAGAGAGTGTGCCTGCATGCACGCATAATACTACCACTTTCCAAAGGATTAAGCGGACAGCCAACAACTGTCATGTGTTCAAATATTCTGCACTGACTGCTATTACAAAAATGAGATACAATAATTATACTTGAGATATATTAGAAGGAAAACAGTATTTTTCCTTCCATTTTACTGATGACCTGATTTCTTAAAAGGCTAAGTACTTGAAGTCTTTTTTAAGCCTCTCTCTGAAGGAGAAGAGTACAGCTGTCATTTAGGTAACATAATACTTCACATCTTTGATAGTCATAAAATTTATTTATTTATTTATTTTTTAAATTCTTATCACTTCCACATAGCATCAGAAATTTTCCAAGTTTTGACCATACACATTTGCCAGTTGAGAACGCAGCTATCTTGGAAAGTCCCACAATTGCTAATTTCCCTGGCAAACATAACTAGTGCTACCAGATTCTCAGCAAGTTCAATTGCTGACAAATGGTGACTCTGGCCTGTTCAGTTTGGTTGCTCCAGCCAGATCTGTTTTATAATTTCTTGTTCACATTTTATCTTTATTACATTTAGTTACTTATTATCTTGCAGTTTCCTTCAGTCATCATCTCTGAATTTCTCTTGTTTTTATTTCATCATTTCCTCTTTTATGTCTTGCTTGGCACTAACAGGAAGGCAGAAAGATGCTGCATTTATTGTCTCAGTGACTTCTAAGCAAAATGTCTTTTATTTATGAATAAAGATATTTTTCATAAATTTCTATCAAGCCAACCTGTAATCTATGTCATACAAGCCTCTGGGCTCAGATTTGTGCATAATCATTAGTCTCAAACCAAACTGTTCACTTTAAATGTCCCAATTCACGATTTAAAAGGGAATTCATTTCAAAATTCACTTGATAATTGAGCAATCCAAAGTACGAGCAAAAATAAGAACTGCTTATTTTTAACTTTTTCATTGAATGTATGCACGAAAAGGATGCTTCAGCTTCTCCCTTCCCCCCAAATAAACTAATTTTAATTAATATGGTAAGACATTATAAAACAGCTAAATCTAAATGTACTCAGTGGGTATGGAGCTACCAGTTGGAATTTATCAATAAGTATCAAGTTTTAAAAGATCCAATACCCTTAACCTGAACTCAACAACTTGCACACCTTCTCCTTGAAAGTTAAAGGAGTTTTTCTACCTACCATTCGAGAGGCCACATTTTTTAAGAAAGATCTAATTGACTGAGGCCAGACATTAGCAGTTTTGGCTGTTATGGGAAATTTTCCTGAGACTATTTTAGAAAATGTTTATGAAAAAAGCCACCTACTCTCTTCTTGCAGACGAGCCATGATTTGAACATCAGTGAGGTCCTGCAGTTTGTATCCCATGGAGATGGAATCATCCTCCAGCTCTGAGGTGCTCAGTTCACTGTCTATTGATGACTGTGGACTCAAAGGGGAACTTCTAGAAGTGTAACCTATGTAAGAACACATAATCTTTAGTCTGTGAATGTGTATGGCAATTTTTTATTTGCGGCTAACTGCCCTTTGTGATTCCATAGCTTAAAATATTTTCTATATAATAGATAAAAACTTTCAGAAGTGTAGAGCAATCTACTAACAATTAGCAAAGGGATTTGATACTCATGAGATGTAGCAAGTGCAATACTGGTTCATGAATTCTTCTGTTCCCAAAATAGTGTTGTGTAGCCCACACAATGAATGATTTACCCAATACAGTTCTGATAGCTCAGACTGGTTAACATAGTAAACTAAATGTATCTGCATTTCAGTCCCTCTTATGAGACTGTGGTTCTTTCTGTTAAGTAACTGTGTATATGTTATCAACTTCTGCTGGAAGTTCAGTATTCAGATTACATATCATAGCCAGTCACCTAGGTTTTACTGAGGTTTTTTTTTATATCATCAGAGAAACAAATGATAATAACAACAAAGACCAAACTAGGCATTATGCAATAGTCAAGGAAACAATGTCTCCTTCACAGATTTAACTATGGGAAAGGCCTTTTGATTCAATTTTTTCCCACATAATAATAAAAGTACAAATTAGTTAGTTAAATGGGTGCAGGTCCACTGAGAGAACTGGAGCTGTGGGGAACTGAGGCTCGTGCTTTCAATATTCTTTATTAGTGGTAAGAGCTAGTGTTCACCCAGCTTTCAAGAAAACTTCTTCAAATAAAAATGTAAATCCCTTTCTAATATCCTTTGGACCACCAGAGGCCCTGAGCCTACAGCATGAGAATCACTGTGACAAAGGTTCTTAAGCTGTGCTTACATCACAGATGCACTGCTAACCTCTAGCACTGCAAAGCATTCACCTAAAATTCATCACAAATTCAGCTGTTCTCTGATACTTTCTCCCAAAAAAGCAAATGCAGAGGGTTGTTTTGCTTTAGGAAGGATTGTAAAGGGTGAATGTGTTTGCTTTTTTAAATTTCCAAGTTACAATAGTCCTCTGGGGCTTGCAGAGGTAGTAACACCCGTGCTCTTCTGGAGCAGCAGTGGAAGGCCAGACTACAAACCTGTGGGTGTCTCAAACAGTATTAGATGCCTTTATTCAGGCAACTGAACTATGTCCGATTGAACAGGGAAGCTTAGACATCTAGCTCACACACAGACACCCACACTAGGTGTTCAGAGTCTGGAGCTGTATCCCACCCTCAATGACCTTAACAGCACTTTCTGCACTAATTTCAGGCCCTGTAAAGAAGATTGTGCGCAGATCACTGTGACACGGATGCTAACTTCCTTGGACTACAGCTGCTACTGCCTACAATCAAATGTTAAATACCTCTTCCCCAGAAGATTTTCTCTACTGCCACTGCAGTTTAAGAGAAGTCACAGACATAAATTGATTCCTGATACCTGCACTAAAGAAAAAAAAAAGTAACTCTGCCATTTACAACCCACAGGAAGTAATATTTATGTTTTAACTAAACTTCCTCAGTATCCCCTCAAAATTCGTGGCAAAAGGAGAATAAATCTTTGATAGTTGTAATAAAGCCAGACTAAAAACAACCATGTTTTTGTTGGCTATTTTTATAGTAGATAAATTCTCCATGCAACTTCACTATATGGCTGCACAATTGTTTCTGCAGATACAAAGAAGGGGGACATTGGGGTAGGAATGAGCAGTGAAGGGCAGAAAAAGCTGGGGACTGTTTTAGTTGACACTGTTGCCAACCATATTCTCACGTAATCCATCAGTGAGAGCTAGGCTCTGTTTATGAGCACCACTTTACTATATCATGCTGTTCAACAAAGAAGATAACCTCCTTAATTGTTAATTGTCAAATTTTAGGCCATCTTTTAAAAATTTCCCTCTGAGATAAGAGTCTATTACAATCATCTTCAGAGTGTGTTTCAGTTAAATGGTAGCAAGATTAGATTTAATTAAGCAATTCTGTAAGCACTGTAAGGCAATAAAAAGTTAAGCATTACCTGTCCGTTCAGGTGTTAGTATTGCTTTACTGGAGGTTTTAGAGAAGCTGGGACTATTAAAGCCATTGGTATATGGGGTGAGTCTTGCAACAGGACTATAGGGAAAAGCCAAGGAGACAGGTGTAGAGAAGAGGTTCCGCCATCGACTAGCTGTTACAGATGTGAGGGAGAGGGGAAAAAAAAGATTTGTAGTTATAAATAGAACAATGTTTTTAGAGAAAAAAATCATCTAATCATAACCTCTTTATTATATCTTGCATACTTATGGCAAAAGGAAAATAGTGACCAAAGTTCAGCAACAAAATAGAGGATTAGCAGAGCCTTTTACATGTAAGAGTGTGTTCCAAAAAAATTTTGTAGTAAATATGCCTTGTTTACCTTTTTCTGTGCATACACCATTTTTTTTATATATTATTCTCCTATATCACTATGTGTCAACACACAAAGAAACACAGGAAGTAAAAATTATTCATTACAGTTAATAGAGAAACTCCCAAAAGAAATTTGCAGTGATCTTCAAGAAATTGTTCATGGCAAGCAGTCATCACACAATTGAATTATCAGCTATGAGAGTTCAGAGACACAACAGTAAATTATGCTTAACCGTCAAGTGTTAAAAACAACTGTAATCCCATTGCGATCTTTTAAGCTACATGCCATATTATTCCTTCTTTTTACAGCACAAATCCTGAYTACATAAGCATGAATTTTTTTCCACTGTTTTTTGAGGATCCACCAAATAATAGAACAGGGCATCTCTTTTTCTATAGATTACTTGCAATAAGTTTCAAGGCATCTGGTCTGTCTGCAGCATCACAGAGAACTCACAAAAGGCAAAAGCTAAAGGCTTATTTAATTTACATTTTCTTAGCCCATTCAGGAAGAAATTAATAAAACTGTAGTTTGGTTTGCTTATTTTTTAACATGTTCAAAAGGCAAAATATGTACACATAATAATATCCACTTGCTCTTAAGAAATAAATATTATAAACAAAGCCATTATAAGTAAAAGGAAAGAGCAAAAATTTTAAAATATAAATTTCAGTTAAACCACTCAGACACAGGCAAGTATGTACAGATGAAAAATGAAAGATTCTGTCACAATTTACTTGTGATAGAATCTGTTTTGCCCTGAGAGATATTATGTTATTCACAGAGATGCCAAGGAGGGAGGCAGGAACATATGCCTCACTTAGAAATCCATGGGATAACTTCAGTGCTAAACAGGGTGCATTGCTGTGTCAGATGCTGCAAACCAGCTTTCAAAACTAGAAGGGGCCAAAAGCTAAGTCTCTCATATATGGTTAATTCATATCACAAATATGCTGTTTATCTGGACCTGCTGATCCAGTTGTTTTAAACATTCACAGATACTCAAATAATATTCAAATAACATTCACTCCCTCTCTATTTTAAATATCTCCCCATCACCAGTATGATTTAGGAGGACACATGAACTTTATTCTTTCTTCTTTTTAACATTAACACAGTGGGTGGCCATGGGAACAGAAGGGAAGTATATCATGTTGGCAGGTCCTCAAATTCAGGGTTCCAGCCTTTGGGGGTAAAGAGTTTGTCAGCTGTCCAAAAGATATTATTCCCTCCCCAAAACCTTTTGCTTTGTCCCACTCAAAGGTATTCTTGGGTTTGTAAGGGATAACCAGCCTTTCCTACTCTTCCCACTAGTGCTGCTGAAGTTAGAATAAAGGAAACTGTTCAGTCTCAACACCAGAGCAAAGCAGTCTGCAATGGAAGGGAAACATCAGCAATGCTCAGTCTCTGTAGGAGGGGGCTAAGGAGTAATAAGATATAAAAATGTAAATTGTGGTCTTCGCTATCACCCCATCAGAGAATTATTGCAATTCTCTCATTTTTCATGATTTTAATCTTCTCAAGCCTTCAAGTGATCAGCTTGAAATTCAAGTATGCAAGTGCTACAGGACAAAAAGGAGAGCAAGCACAAATGAACACTACTCTGCAAAATATTAATTAGCACAACAGTCAGGGATCAGTATCACTCACAAAGTGCTAAAAGTTGTTAACTGATTTGAAGCATTCACTAAAAGAAATGTACATGATAGAGTCTTAATATCATATCCCCAGCTAACATTTGTCACTTCCACTACAAGTTATCAATAAGGAGCAAAGGATGATAGCTCCTTGCAATTCTATTCTTCTGTCTAACACAAGATCCTGTTTTGTAACAGTCTGATCATTTGCCAGGCCAATTAGCTGCCTGCATGTCCTCACCCTCAGATGTGGTCAACCATACAGCACAAATAAACATCATTCATTACTCTGTACAATAACCACTGTGAACAGGCCCACCAAGCACAAAGCAACAGTTATTGTGACTATGAAAGCAAGAACCCACAGTAAGAATATAATTAGTATTTATGGCAAACAAGATTCCAAATTACTCTTTCAAAAAGTATGTGGTCTCAGAAAAAGATGGAAGAGGAAGCGAATATATTCTAGAGATATATTAGACTAAAATAATCCCTGACTCTAGAATTATATGTCTATTTAAATTTCAGCAGAGGATTAACATTTTATACTTATGGTTAGCTCCATTGTTTAGAATCAAGTACAGAAAAATGTTTTCATGAGGTTTGGAATGGAAATATCAAAACAAAGTGCAACTGAATATTTCTATAATATTAACAAAGACAGCAAAACTAGACTTACTGAAGTCTTGTGCTATGCCAAAAACATACAAAAGTACATAGGAAGCAAGTAGTGCATACTTCTAAGAAAATACATAAAAGAAATGTAAAATTTATAAAATCACAAAATTSCACAATGGATATTATTTTACTCCAACTTGATTCCGAGACTGCCTTGATTAGCACAGTAAAACATCACTACAGTATGCAAGGATTTGCATTTCATTAACTGTCCTATGTAGGTTGTCTCTAGAGAAGGAGACAATGTTGTTAAGATCTTTATTTTAAATTTAAAAGCCCAGCTAGTCAGCTCTCAATTTTATAATATTTGTAGTTTTTTCTTAAAGCCTCAATTCTGCTTGTCCATAGACCAGATAAGAAGCTCACCTACCCTTAAAAAACAAAGCAAGTTTCTAACCCCCTTATGGTTAGGAACATAAAAAAAACCTGCCCTGAGTACCTTATATTGAAGGTGTACTGAAGAAAGCAAAAGCACCAGCCATGGAAAGGAAAGCAGGGATACATAGGTAATAAGCAAGAAGATGAAAAGTCCGTTTGATTTACTGATGGTAAAGAATTGGATACATTAAAAATTTGATTTTTTGAGGCATGAAGCTGTTTATGCTCTACTACATAACCACAATTACTATATGTCCCAGTCTTCAAAGTCTACAATTAGATCAGAACTGTCCATCTTTCTGGAGATGATTTTCTCAGTCTTGATCAATTCTCAGAACTAGATTACTGACAATATATTGTGCTATACAATGGCTACTATAATATTTAAAAGAAGGACTATAATATCATGCAAACAAAATCTTACTTTTAAAAAATAAAACAGCAGCAAGAGAGCCTGTTCGTAACTTTAAAATATTTACTAACACAATTGAAAGTTTAAAAATGAAGACAGGCCTTATTTTTATAACTTCCCTGAAGATCTCAAAATGCTAAAATACACTAGAATCATAACTTCCAAATAAAAATATGAGCAACTACACAAATACTGGCCATACTGACTCCTGTTAATAATCAGCATGTGGTAAGAACTGATGAAAGAATCTCACATGAAAACCTGAATAAGTTAGCAGATCTACAAAGTTGCATGGCTCAAAAGGAATGGAGCACACTGCAAAACCAGAATATGCCGTATTGCATCTAAAACAATTACTTTACTAAAAGTACTTTCTCATTTAAGCTACAAAGGTACTGTATATTAACTCAGGTTATCAAGGTTTCCAAGAAACCAAAAGAAGCACACACATTTTAAACACCTTCCATTTTTCACAGCTCTAATATTTTTGTGAAGTTCTAACAACCTGTATCATTTTGGCCAAATTCAGTAACATGGTAACTCAATTTCATTCTAAACAACACAAATAAATATTTCTTTGCTATACAGACAGAAAACAATAAAGTTACAAATAACTGTGTTATACAATTGACTAGCCATACTAAATTATATCAAAGTTTCTAGCTAGTTTGTTTATCCTCTTGATTAGCTTAAGTTTTACATTAAAACTTCAGGCCAGATTCAAAAATACTCTCTAGATTTAAGTTAAAAAAATAAATTAAATAGAACATATGCTTATATTTGAAGATGGATACTAATTACAAAGCCTGCATAACAATTCTCTTTCAAGCCAACAATAGGAGGAGTATTTACAATACTGTCAATGCAGCAAGTTCAAAACTGTAAGTCAAGATAAATCCAGGAGTAGATGAAGTTGTGGATCTTGCTCTGCTCTGTGGTCATGTTTGGCCTCCATACCAGGGCACACACCACTTCTCTACTGATACGGTTTCCTCAGAGAAAGAAACCCAAATTATTTCCTTGATATGCTCTGTACGTGTGTGGCTGCACAGCAGTTATGCTTAAAAGTGCAATGCCTGTTTCAGGAGTGAAATTCATAATCCTGCACTGGAAATAGAGTATGTATGTAAAATCCTTAGATCTGCTTCACATGGTGAGATATTCAGCTTCTGTATTCAAATCRGAAGAACTGTAACATCTTTAAACTTCAGGGTTTATTTGGAGCCTATGTTTCCAAGCTTTCCTCTGCAATTACAAGTCCTAAAAACTTACTCTTTTGAAAAATTTGGATTTTTACTAGTTCTATGACTACAAATTCCAGAACTGAAGAAATATTCTGCATGACTCAGGATGGCAACATTTTGCTCCAGCAACTAACTGTACGTAAGAGTATCGAGTTGCACTTGCAAAACTGGAGGTCATTCYGAGACAGGCATATATTTCCATCTTTTTGAATGTTATTGTACAGCGATCGTTTTGACTTTCCAGGCAGCACCCTGTTTCCTGGATTAGCAATCTCCTCCAGTCATCAGCCATGGTTGTCTCGACAGCTTGTTTCATTGCTTAGCTTAGTGGTTTCATAACCATAGCAACAAGTCTCTCCACCAGCCAGTCAGCAGTAGGAACTTTGCCATGAGCACAGAGCCACATTTCATCTGCTCAACGTGCATTTTCAGTCACTTCGAATCTGTCACTGTCTGAAACTCTTTCCATGTGCTGCCATACCCAGCTAACAGAATGCTCTTGGGGCTCGTTTGCTGTCCCTTGATTTCTCATCCAAGAGAGGCAAAGTACCCTCTCTTCCCGCGGTACAATGATACAAAAATAAACTCCATAAATGTAGACTGCACAAGAGGAGTCCTTTCAAGAGTCAATAAATAAGAGTCCCTGCAATAACATTTCCTGTACATTTTTATCCTTGAACCTTTGATTTAAGGCTGAAACTGAGCCTCAATAATTAGACTGTAATGGTAGAACAATAACATGCCAACCACCTTCCTCAGTTTTGTTTTTCCCACAGATGAGTTGCCAGCTCAGTTATCAGAAAACTAATTTTACTGTTATTACCAAAATCTCTTTTAGAAGAAAAGATTTTATCTAAGCTCTACCTCTTTGGAAAGTGCATGCGATGATTTTTGAAAGAAACCCATCAATATTTGTAATATTTGAAAGTAAAGGAAGAGAATATAGAGCTAAAAACTTAGTACTCCTGTAACACACTGACATGCTGTAAATAAAAAAGTCACATACATGACAATACTTGATCTGCCAAAGAAATACCTTTTTAAAGCCTAAGCAAAGCTCTTGTATATCTCTAGCTACCTATAGCTAGTGAAAAACTACATAACAATGAAATGTCTTCATTTGATTGTCTTTTGCAACATAATTTCTCTACAAAATTTTCTAAATTTTCACATTGTTTTAGCAATGAACATAGGATATTGCTGTGTAAAGTAAAAAACAGAGATTAAATACTCTTCTCACACTACTTTAAAATAATCAAGAACAATCAAGCTCAGTCTCAAATATAATAGCAAACGTCTGATAAAAACAACTGCCATTATAGCTAGGCCATACAGTAATAGATTAGGAGCATCTGAGAGAATTAATAAAGACTGCCTACTTTCCTCTAAGTCTATGAAAACTGAAAATAATATTAGCTTAAATATGTCAGAACTAGGAGTACCTGAAAAAGTTAAACTGTTCCCCAACTCATTTCGCATAAAGCAAGCCCTTCTGGAAAAATAATATAAAAGGATTCAGTATTAATATACAATAAGAAAGCAGTTCAGCTGCTATGGATCGGTATACTACTATATAAATATATAGAACTGCAATAATTTCTACACCTCAAAATTTGTCCCAACAAAAATAGCATAGTCCTCTTTTAAAGGTTCAGTCAGAAAGTCTCTCTAAATTGCAGCAGTCCTGGATTTTCACCTAGCACAGCAGAGCAGTGTAAACAATGGTGGTGTTTGACAAACTGCAACTATTGAAAAAAATGTAAATCTAAGTAAGATTCAAGAGTGATGCACTTTGTCAGAAATATTCCAATTGTGTTAATGATTACTTATCAGAGTGGGAAGATCTGTATGTTTTTCAAGATAGATGCACAACTACTCTATCCCAACATAATATCTCAACATAATAGTGAAAGGCTAATGTGAGAACTGTCTTTGGATGCATCACATTACTGGAAAAGGACACTTACTTTCCAAATGCAATGCACAGAATTGCACACAAACTTTAAGACCCTTCCATGACCCAACTTTTTCAAGTGATTTTTTTTGCAAAGTGTTACACAAAGGACTAGAAAGGAACTGGAATTAGGAGGTATGAATTACAGAGTTTCTACAAAAAAAGGATATTTTGCCTAGCTATATGCTTTGGAGGGTTGGACTGAGGTTTTTCTTTTTGTTGACTAGGCAAATTTTTCACCAATGAGTTAAACAAACAAACAAGCACATAGGCTTTGTGAAAAATGTAATTGTCTTAGCGTCCATTTTCTTCCTGAGTGCACAACTCTCCCCACATGAATAGGCCTCAAAGCAAGTTTTCAGAGCAGAGGTAATAGCCATCCATGGCTTCCAAGTTTCCCTTTCTTAAGAAATCAGTCAAATATTATGCTAAACTATTACAGCATAGGCATGACATAGGCCCCAAACTTCTATTCCCTCCCCAGCTCCTTTATTCAGCATGTGGCATTTCATATACACTGCTAGTCTGACATATTTTCATTCTGCTTGGTGGATTATTCATCAGAGTCCATGCGTGTACAAGCTCTCACATTTTAACTGATTTGCAATAGGATACAACTTTCTAACTAAGCATACAACTCATTCACATGTATCATTACATAAGGGAACCTGGAATTAAATATATCTTTGATCTTTCTCCCACACTGTTATCATCTCAGTCACTAAGAGAGTTCATCCTGTGCAATTTTAGGGGCCACCACATAATAGGAATTCTTACTAAAGGACGTTTTTAATGCTAAAAGTTTACATGGTCTTACAGGGAGATTACACAAATTCACAGAAGAGAAATCCACCAAAGGTTACTAAATCACATCTAAATCAGAAACCACATCTGGTTTCCGAGCTGAAAATACATCTGGGAGAGTGTCAGGGCAAGCATATAAGCTCTTTCCCCCTGTTCTTACTCTCCCTTAACATCTATTTATGGCACTTTTAGACACAGAATCCTGGGCCGCACAGACACAATAAAGATGCTCTTATGTACAGACATATATAGCTGACCTAGTCACCGAAAGACCACTCAAAAAAGAAAAAACGGGCACAGTTCACCTTACCTCCTCTCTAAAATGACATGAATTGTCCCTGTTTGTCTCCGACTACAAAGAGAGCTCATGTGACTGACTCATACTCATCTCTACATATAATCAAACCAAACCCATTCTGACAGCATTCTTTACAGAGAACATTTTATAAAGACAGCTTAAAACAGATTTCAGAGGATGCCTTCAGTTTTCCCATTTTCTTAGCAATTTAAAAAGACAACTCTCTTCTGCAGGGCTAGAGCACAGCAATGCTTGTATTCATCCTACCTAAATAGCTTTAGCAATCCAAATAAAATTGCTGAACATCCTTCTTGGCAGCAGTTCCAGTTTACAGGGGAACCCTAGCTACCTTCCTACGTCATGATGCTTTACCCTAATCCTCCCTGTGCCAGCCTCTTGGCTGTACTGGTACAACTGTACCAGCAAGACTGCATAGTAAATCAGATCAGTGATCTGATCTGTGTTAAAAAGACCCTTTGTTTTTTGTTTTTTGTTTTTGTTTTTTTTTAAAACATGGAAGAGATCCTCAGTCCCATTTACCAGGAAGTTGGTACCCAGTTGTATCAGGGCTATTAAGAGAGGGATGGAGAAGCAGAAAACAGAAGCAGAAAGGTGAGCCTGCTGAAGTCAATACTGTCTCCAAAAGAAATGCTTGTCAGAGAATAGCCTCTATGAGGTGTCTACAGCTAGGTGAAATTAATTCAGTGTCTTAACTGCTTACATACRTACACAGCACAGAGCAAAGCTACATTACTGGCAATTTCATCATATTTTACCTTTAACAACTAGCAAAAGAAAACTGGAACAAAGTAGTAACCACCTTACAAATTCATGACTGCTCCTCATGGGGTAAAGAAAAATATATCATCATGATGTGCAGACAAGGTACATGTGACCAGAGAAACTCTTCTTCCAGTTCTTATTGTGCTAGCTGGAGAGATTTCCTGCATCAGCCTCTTCTAGCTATGAACTATCAGACCGTGGCTAACTCAGCATGTACTAACTGAAATGGGCAAGGAAGTCATAATGTTATCATCTCAGCTAGTAGATCTGAAGGGGCAGCAACTCCTGTAGGCACAGGTGAAGTTAGAACAGGATGTATATCTCTGCCAAAGAGAAAGTAGACCGCATTTGCATGTAGAGGGATCAGAGGAAGACTCAACTATGGCAACCTAAGATCATCTTATTACAAAACTGGTGGATCCACAGAGACTTGCAGGTGCATCTATACAATGACAGAGCAGAGTGTCCAGCAGTCCCAAACAAGCTCTCGGAAAGCTGGTGCCTTTACCCAGAGGAGCACGGTAYCGTGACAAGAAACTAACATGGGTTCCAAAATCAATATAGCTTCACTAGCAGGTAACTGCACCCCAACTTACATGATTATAACATATCTGTAATTAATTCTGCCTCAGGTAGTTCAAATAACCTTGCAGAAAGCTCCATGCCATACAAGTTTATAAATGGTGTCTTCACTCTTCTAATATTAAACAGATATCCTCATATAGTCAGAATTTGTGATGCACATACCTTTTTTAACACTTTTTAAGCATAGTGATCAGTGCAAATCACATTTCACTCACTATCTGCTTAACTTTGCCTGCTAATCTAAAGCGAAAACATTTTGTTTGACATAATTCATGCAATGGTTTACAATTTCCTTTATAAAACACATAACCTTCATTGACTACAGGCACTTTAACATTAGCATTATAAAAGAATCATTCAGACTAGGTAACATCATCCTAAGTGATATGAGAAATCTCACACTCATTGCATAATTATTGTGAAAAACATTATTTTCTTTCATGGATTCATTTGATAACTGCTTTGTCTACGTTTCAATGACAGCATGGTAAAGCAAAATCCCACAGAATACTGTGGGAATCATATTTTGTAATCACTCAGTGTTAGTTTAAATGTCTCATTTGCAACAATATTCCACAAATAGAAAAACCAAGCAACTCCTGAACTGAAAAATTTCTTTTTCTCTCTTTAAATATGGGCTCTTAGGTCTTATGTGTCTGTCAGGTTTGTGACATAGCCCACCTTGCTCCCAGACCATCTCTTCACTAGTCTGCTGCTTGCAGAAACCTGGAGGTGTCTCCCATATAACCCATACTGCTCCAATCCAGTGGACACTAGCTCTGCAGAAGAGTACAGCATAGGATCTGAAGGAGTCAGGGGAATCTGGGCAGCAGCCAGGAGTATGCAGCTGCAGGAGTCATCTCCACGGCCTCCATTGCTCAACACCTTCCAGCATCCTGGTCAGAGACACCCAGACAGGATGCAGCTCCCACACAGTGAAGGGCTGATGACCAACAGTTTGACAATTACTGTGAYAGATTATTAACAACACAGCAGAGTATTATTAAAAACAGAAGAAGGACCTAAATCTGTTTTCTCTGACTCCTAACTGTCACACTGTGATTGCCTCTTGGACAGATGCCTTTAACTGCAATGGGATCAATGATGTGTGTTTGTGGAAGGGGAAGGAGATTCAGTCTGGGCAATTTCACCTGAAATCAGGCTGTTTGTAGGATTTATATTGTACAGGTTGACCCTGTGCTAAGCTTCTAGTAAGTTAAAGTTTTAGCCAGAATATATACAATTAATATATCCTATTTCCATATAAAATGTGTCAAGTCATGCCATTGAGTTTCAGGTATACTTTGAAGAAGCAAAGACATTTTAAAGCCTAATGCCAGGATCATAATCTAATCAAGGTATTCAATAAAAATGCTAATTAAACTACATTAATCAGAAGAGGAGACAAAAATTCCTCGTGCCCCGGAAGAAGCATTTGCTGTTCCAGTACCAAATCAAAAAGGATGGGTCATTTCATTTTGAGATACAGAGTAGTTACCAAGTTGCTATTTTGAGACACTGCAAATCCACTTTACAGAAAGGAGCTGGGAAGCTGTAACTACCAACCTTCCAGGGCATGCAGCCCTGCACGCTCTAATTAACCACCCTTACAAGCTGAGATTCTGAAGTTAGATGCAAGTTGAACAATGCATGTTGGGGTTTTTGTTTGTTTGTTTGCAATATTGGCTCATTACTACAAATCTATGCACTTAAGTATCTTCCTTCATCATCCTAAAAAGGATCTGTTGATTAAGCTGACTTAAAGAAATCTGGCCAGCCACTTCTTTGGGCATGGTTATCTATTATTCAGGAGTAGGCTCTCAAACTCTTAATGTGTATACCATCTGTACATACATCGGTTATTGTGGGTCATCTTCTTCCCCAACCACATAGCTATGTCCCTTGGGGCTACCCTGATGTATGGGAATTTGCCTCAATATCCAAAGAGAAGGAGAAGCCGTTTCATGTATTCTATTCACACTGGGGCTGCATCCACCCTCGTACAAGTCATGTAGATGGAGTGATGACAGGCTTTTTCTTAAGCTGTGTTCTAACAGTCACAACTCTTTCTGGGCGGCAATAAAAGCTCCTGGTAAACATAAATTCATTTTTGGACAAGTCTCCTTATCAAATTACTCCTTGAACTACTACTCACGATAAAGATGCTTTTCTTGGCATCTCTCTCACAGCTTAAAGATATTTGCTTCCAAAAACCAGTCACCCCCACACATACAGTCACTTCTTTGTCTTACTTAAGAAGGACCAAGTAAGCATGTTGGTGCAGGAGTATTTTGCCAATATAGTGCAGTAGGATTTCTAAATGATTCCTACCCCAGCAGGAAAGTCGTTTTTTATGTCAACACTTTACAACCATTGCCATGAACTAAACAAACTTGAAGTTTAAGATGGCTTAAGTAAAGTAATATGAACCTGATTTTGAAARCACTTATAGCACGTTTAACACAGTTACAGACACATATAGGGTAACTATATAGGACATGATATGAAAGCTGAAGTGCTAGAGGTATTATGCCAAGCATTCAAATTGGATCCAAGTGAAAGATATACTGATGTATACCATCCATGCAGCGCTGCATTGCAGTGCATGGATGTATTGGAGCTAGATTGTTTGACATGCCTCTGCACAGAGTAGACAGGCTGTATGTATTGACAGGATCAACTCTTAGGGTCTACTTATGTTTCRACAACACAAGAAGGAGGGGTGAGGCCTTCTGCATGCCTGCATATGCTCTGTATATATGATTACTCTTCAGGGCTGCTAAGAACACGAGAGGCTTTTATGTCGTCAGAAGTCTGCTTTTTATATAACAAAAATTTACAGGTCTTGTGCATTTTCCTAACATCAATCTGAGGAGGAGGCAGCTTGTTTTCAAAATCAGCTAACTTAATAGGGCTTCTTAGTGCAGAAATAAATCTCCAGTATCTTGCAATTATATGTTAGAAGGCTTCAGTTTAATCAGCCAAAAGCAGTTTTAAGATACAGATGATAGCAGTGTGTCCACTCATTTGGAAATGTTTTCATCCCCCAAGGAACAACAGAAGCTTTGTGACCTCTTAAGTCTTCGTGTCTATGTACTAGCAGGTCTAAAATTGTCAGTGCCATCATATTTATCCTCCTGTGAAGTCAGCTTATAAGCTATGTCATTGCAATCACAGCAGTCTCAGAACTTTGCTGGACAGGTTCTCTTTTTGCAGCTTTAGTCTCGGGAGCTGAATAAAAGACTGGAATAGACAGTAGTAAAAATGCCATTCCAGAGGGAAAAAAAAAAGGGGAAAAAAAAAAGAAATTTCACATCAACTAAAACTATTCATGAATATATGATAATTATGGTGATAAGACTCAATCACAGTATAAACAAAAAAAATGTTGAAAGGATTAGTTTAAGGAATAAAACAGTGTGACATTTTTATACAGATTCCAAGGAGGATTTAGGTGCCATTCATAAAACAGAAGAAGATGAAGTGGTGCCTTCCCCCTTCCATTCTACAGGTCCCACAGTTTGGGGCAAAGCCCACCTCGTAGCACAAAACACTAGGGCTATGATTCAGTTGTCTAAACACAGAATACAACAACACTGGGGGTGTTCTAGTGCATCCCATCACGCCTCCAGATGCCGATCCAGATGAGTGAGGCTGTTCTGCAGGTCCTCTGTCATACTTATCCGCCCTACCTGGATATCTCAAGGTCCCAAGAGCATGTCAAATTATATTCAGCATCTTTTTTAAGATAAAAGTATCAAGGCCAAAGCGAGGTATACTCGACATGTGCCTAAAATTAGGTGGAATAAATCTGGGCCATATCACTTTCCATGAATTCACATAACAAATGGCTGAGATCCAAGGACAAGGTGCTTATAGTTGAACACAGACAAAACAGCTCAATATTTGGCTCTGGTAAGTGAGTCTTTCCAGAAGAGATTCAATCACCCAGATTTTCCTCTGGGATACAGATCCAACATAAAGCAACATCTCCTGTAACTCAGTTAATACTAACAGGCACATACTACAACATTTACACCAACTATTTCACCAATGTATGGACTGCAGCACAAAATTTTTGTGCCTAACTATCAGAGATTCAGATTAGCTACTAGCACATCGATACACCAAAAAAAAAAAATCAAAAAAAAAAGTCTCCTGAGCATCCCCATTCTGGAGTATGAAGTTAGGTATCTGAACAAATGATTCTGAGCAAGCTCAAAAGTGCCCTGACTGAAGTGATAGGAGGCAAAAAGAAACTTTCTCTGAACAAAAATGAGGCATCAGGGTCAAAATGCAAAGGGTCTTCATGACTTGTTAAAATACAAAGAAAAAATGTCATCTAATTCCTTCCAACATGAAGTACTACCAACGCTCTTCCTAATCAATGGAGAGAAATGAGCATCTCCAAACTCAATTCAGACAACTGTTTAAGAATGGAATAAGGATGGATGAATTGCCCTTGGGTTTCTTTATAATCAGTGGACAACTAGGTCTTTCTAGATATCTAAYTTTTATATTGTGTGTACTAAAGTTTATGATTAATCTCACTTAACCTCAGTAATTTATAAGTTCTCTACTTCTCGAACACTAACTAAAGATTATCATACTTGTTCAAAAACTATCTGTCCTCTGGCAGCTGGAGATAAATCAAGTGAAAAGAGAAATTAACTGATCTTGTCTCCTAGGCAGCTCAGGACATAACTCATCAGCTCTTATGGTAGAATTTATTTGATTACAAGAAGATGTCTTCACCAAAGTTAGCCACCTCTGGCTCTATTTGTAGCCATTTGGGCAATGCCTGCTTCAAGGTACAAGTCATCTCACCTGAATTAATACTGCATGTTCAGTAAGATGAACATTGCTACTACTTAACAGGGGAAGACACATGAATACAGGAAAAGCTTGTTTTCTTTCTAAAGGTGGAAAAAATTATTTGTTCCAAGTTAAAATGCATTTGCAATGCCTCTCTGCAGTAGGGGAACATACAGGCTTCAGTATGTTCAGCTATCAGCTGTACTTCTTCTCCTTTCAAGAAAAAGCTATCAAAAATGGCATTACCTTTTAAAAAAAAAAAACATACACAGGTCTTTTTAAAAAGGCTTGGCCACTATGTCTTTGAATCCCTATCTTAAGTTCTTTTGGTTATTACAGTTCTCTAAACTGTAGTAGTGTCTATGCAATACAGTACTGCAGTATCTGAGGTGATACTAAAATCCTAAAGCTAATGTAATCTTTAAATTGCTCCAAGTGGCTTTACAAGCATGAATCATCTAGATTTGATCTAGGTTTTGCTGAAGAAAAGTAATTCTCATCTTGCAATCAGACTTGCACTACTTTTCTCCCTCAATGTTCTCAGAACATTGAAGTTTTTAATTAAGCATTGAGTTACACATTTTGATCAAGCCATACTTAATGACTTCAAGAATGGCTTAGTGACACCCCCAAAGAGTGAATATTCCACAATAAAACATTTACTGTAATTATAAACATTTACAATTATATCCCACTCCAAATAAAAATTAAGAAAATTATATTTTAGGAGAGATTCATGAAATAAAATTATACAAGAAACTCAGGAATTGCATTTTAATAACCTCCTATATCTCAATCATTTGTACTAACTTATTCTCTGTCTTGCAATATAAAAAATATATGATCAAGCAAATCTGAAAATACCCATGCCTCACAAATACTCAGATTGGAGCTTACGGGCTACATTTCAGTGTCAGATAGCATCACAAAAGTTCTATTGTATTAAAAGAATATTTTTATAATGTCAAGGTAAATACAAATCCCTGGTGCAAGTGTCATATTTTGATGAAATATGAAGACAGACATGGGGGATTACATTTGGTAAAGCAAGTCAGATAACCAAGTTGTTTTGAATATACTAAAATGCAAGGTCAGCCATCCAAAGACAAAGAATGTATGTCACACTTACAAGACTGTGGACTATATCCTAAAACTAAACTACTCTGAAAAAAAGTACTTATGGATTATAGCATAAAACAGTCTGAGCAAGAGCTCCCCAAAATATGCAATACCTATGAAGACAAGAACCAAAGTATTCCCTGAAAGTAAAAAAAACAGAAACAGACAAAATTTGAATATTGAAGCAGTGCTACCTCTAGATATCACATGGGGGAGGCTCACCTACATTCTAAAATGTTATACCCAGTTCTCCTCTGTAGACATCAAAAATGGTCAGTGAAGTAAAATGAGAATTTATGTCAAAGCTGTAACAATAATCTGAGGACTAGTAAACAATAAACAAAACACATAGACAATCAGGTGCAAAAATGAAGTGTGGGTCCCAAAATAGCCCAGTTTTGAAAAGGTCCCTTTTCCCATAGAGAAGTTATCTTCAGAGGATGAGCTATCAAATGTATCCACGTCCATTAATAAAACCTAGTTTTATTTTTAATTTCTATCTGGGCAAGTAGTTGTATACTTTGAAAACAAAAACCATGATTAGTAGTCTGCTGCTTAATAGTAATTGTGCCTATATTCTTAGTGTAACTGTTAGGATTGATGCTATCACTATGGCTTTCAGGCACACACTGCATTACAGACTTTGAGACAATATTGCAAGCATAAATTATTCTTACTTTAAGTGTGCCTTATTTTAAGTAAGCCTACTGAAATCCTCAAATAAAATTGGACAGTATTTCTAGTTCTGCCTCTCATGATGAGCTGATGATCCTAGGTCTGTAGTTAGTGCATATTAATAGAACACTTCCATTCTAATACAGGATAGATATCTTCTCAAGTGAGGTAATATCTAACGCTACTTCTGTACCAACCTTTAAATAAAGGACTTCAGACTGAAAATTCAGCATCTTTTTGTAATTATAATAACTAGAAACCAATTCCAATATTAATATACTAAATACTAAATACTTAATTCTATGAGTTGTACAACAATCAATTCCTAACATGTGAAATCAACTACTTAAATAGCACATTTATTAAAATTTGATATAAAGTAGGTGCAATATATAAGAGCCATATTAAAAAAGGATGGGATATCTGTGAAGTGAATAAAGAGTGAAGTGTCTGGTTTTATATGCATTTATTGCCACAAGGATTTTCAAAAAAATACTTCCATCTTGAGGTATATTTGCAGAGTAGAAATGTTCCAGTCCTAGAGAAATATTCTGTTTGAAATGCAAACACACGCTTCTAAGTAGAGTATCAAAAATGAAATTTTCACATCGAAATATACAAACCTTCTTCAGTAGCTGCATCAGAAAATCCAGCAATATCAGCTTTTGCGAAAACTCCAAGAACTGCTTGGAATTATATAGATGCAAAGAACAGGTTCCTTCAAATAAATGAAATCTAATAGGAAATAACTCCTATGCATGTATGTTTGTGTTCTGAGCACTGAACTTGTACTGCAGCAGGAATCTGCTATACATCCTGTCCTTCAAGATGCCACAATCCCTGAAAGGTGCTAAGATGCTCATAGCAGTTACAGGTACTCAGCACTTTTTGTTATCAGAACGATGTACAAAAAAGAACTGAATCACTCTTGCCATTTCTGCCATTTCTTCTGGAGCTTTAAAATTTATATTATTTATGATGGAAACAACAATCTTATCATCTGCAAGTTTCAGCACATTACCATTTGCTACCCTAAAAGATTTTACATAGAATTTTAATCTCTATCACATATGAAAAATAAGGATGAGAAAGCTGCATTAATCTTATTAATCAAATCCTGAGCACCATAACATACATCTCTGATGCCTCAGTGGACATCAAATAAACCTTAACCTATACGAAAGGAAAAAAAAACAACTCATAGTTCAAAACAGCACTGGATGCAGCTCAATCATAGGAAACATAAGCTCTCACTTATTTATATTTTCTGCGTGTTTCTGCTGTTAACAGACTACAGTGTAGAAGTTCCCTGTAACTGCAATTTATAACAGTTCATGAGATGTTTTTTACACCTTAAGGACTTCAAAGTGTGTAATTTCCCTGTGAATCCTTAGGAAGGGGGAGGAGAATTAGGAGAATGGGACAGAACCTGGTCTGTTTCTATGTAAGCAAAAAGTTTGAGATCAGGGTAAAACATTATGCCTGAGGCCTTACTGTAAGATATTTTTAAAGGTAAAGAGAACATAGTACTGTTGACTGACGCATCTTTTTCATTTCCTTGTTTTTTCAAATTTTCATCTGGGTATGTTACGTGTTTGGATTTCAAACTTTAATTGGCACATGACTTTGGGATCCAACACAATAAAGGCTAAAATGTCACTGATCAAAAACAATTAGAAAAACTAGAGTATATCTGCTTCACTATATGCCTTATCGTTCACAGACCACATAAAGGCATTCATCCTGAAGCACATTATTCATTGTAATAAATGAAGAGCAGTTTCATCTTAAAAGAAAGACTATAAATTACTGCAGCCAATTGCAAATCTGCAGATTCCTTTTGCCTGTTTTTAAACAGCTGAAGCAGCATTACTGAATGAGAACTCATCTAAGACAAACTCTGAATCTAACCAATATTTCACATTCTCCATGAAAGAGGGCTTTTCTCTCTGGAAGGCTGAATCGGATGAGATATGGTTTGAAGCCCTGCATAAAAGCTGAGCTCCCACAGACTGACTCCTTGCTAAGCCTCTCAACTCCTAAGTTTATCCACCCGGCTGCTCCAGAGCTTTTTACAGAAGTGAAGCTATACAGTATATCCTCAGCCAGAATGTAAATCAACATCATTTCATTGATTTCAGAGGAGTTATACTGATCTGCACCAGCTGGGAACTTTACGCATTGCATCTCTCTGCTCACTGAGCTTAACACTGACATCTCCCAACATCTCCCAGTATTACCAAGAAAATACAGAACAAGCTCCACCAAACTGTTAAATCTGTTATGTGGTCCTGGTGATTTGAATGAATCTAAAGGAATAGAAATATGAAAAACTGAAGGGAGAGGGAGCTGCCTCTGCAGTATACAGAAGTGCTCTAAACAAAAGAAAACAAAAGGTTTCAAACAGAAGATGACTGAAAAGGAACAAAAAGAGAAAAGTGATCCAGGTTAGGCCATAGAGTAAAATCAAACAAAGATGACCTCAACATTAGAACTGCTCACAGAAAACAGGAAATATTCTCAGAAAAAGTCTTATTAAATGAAGTTACATTTAATTGTCATCCTCCTCAAAGCTAGCATGCTTAATCCACAGAAACAGAGCTTGAAATGGGCCTCATTCATTGCAAACTAAATATAAGCATTAATGAATTAGTGGTAGACCAGATGAATGTTGAGAATCTTGTCTAAGTTCACATGGTGTTTCACAGAAGAACCACCTACTGGAGATGACTACTATGCTTAGGCCCTTAAAGTTTTACTCCAAGATGAAATCTTACCTCCACTATGGAATACATAAAACAGACACTTCCAGTATAAATGAAACATATTGTTGAGCACAACAAGATGCAGATTAAACAAGCATCATTCAAGTGACTCTCCAGCCTGAAAGACCAGGTAGTCATTTTATCATTTGGTTGCCTGGGACTTCTTTGGCATAAGTCTCTCATGAGACCTTTGGGTTTGTTATGAGCTGTTCTAATGCTGGGATATTTCATGCAACGTATCAATATTTTTATGAAAACCATGATATGATATAATAAGGAAAACTTACAGGAGCTGAAATAAATGAGCACAGATTTAAAAGCCATCCAAACAAAACAGGAATGAGTTAAAACTTCAATAATAAAAAAAAAAAAAACAGAAGTAGAACTGGAAGGGGCCTCGTGGGCCAGGGATTCCTGGCTCCTGCTATTTCAGCACAATATCATATAATCCTCCTCTTCTCATTTCTAGGCTACAAAAAAAAAAACCAGCCTGGCAAGATTATACTTGCTGGTTCACAGCACTTCTCTCTGTGTGCCCTCATTCAGATATCCTGACTTTGCAGAGAAAAAAAAAATCAATTTTTACTGCTTTTTATTTCTATGCACACTATAGCACTTAAAGAGCTATGAAAATCTAAATGGGATTTTTTGGCTCATGCATCATAGACAAAAATTATTAAGCAAATTCTACCTATAAGCTATCTCAAAAAGCACAGGTTGGTACACTGTAAATGCTTTTTGACTAGACATTTTGTATTTCTGAAGTACATCAACATTACCATTGACTTTGTGCCAAACCGAAGAAGTACAACTAGATTTTAAAATTCCTCTAAAATGCCCTTTCAAGGTATATGGCTAAAGGGGGGAAGACACTCTTCAGCTTACAAGTAAAATGTTTCAGTCTTTTGCACCAGAAAAGAACACCATTCTTAGTGAGTCACTTTTAAAATCACGATAAAATTACATGTGATTACTGATAGACTGTATGGCAAAATAAAAACAGGAAGGTCAGATTACAGAAAGTTTGTTTTGGTTTAAAATATAATTATTAGATCCTTCCAGCTGCGTCATCTTGTTTCAAGACTAGAAAAGAAATAAATATTATGAAACCCACTTCTACAATGTTTGAGTATGAAAAATGACATGATGTTTGCTTATTATTTGCAAAGGTAAAGCTGACAAAAAGAAAATCTTTTGCAATACTAGAGTTCATTAATTTAATTATTAATGAAAACAATTTTAACACACAATTGCTGCAGTAGAAACAGGAGTCCATTCCCTCCTTAAACATATAGTTCCATAATGGGGTTTTACACATGGCATATAACTTTGCAGAAACTTTATACAAAGCCCAGGAAATTCATGAAGCCATCATCATGACTAGAACATACGGATCAAAGTGACTCATTGCCAAGGTAACTTACTGTGACTTCTTTAGTGTAGACATAGACAGAACATATAACCAGAGAGAGGCAGCAAATTAAACAATAAATTTGCCTTTCTCATGTCTTTATTTCCCATTAATTTAAATCTTTTAAGTCTTTTTTTTTAACCTTAGAAGGGAAAAATATATCATGCATTCCTCTGGCTTGTCTTTACATTCACATTATGGACTTGATTCAGTTGCCCACAGCTAGATGCCTYGGCCCATCTGAGATGCCTTTGGGACCAAGGCCAAGAAATCCTTAGAGGAACAGCAGATATGGCACAGGACCCATTGGAGATCTGTTTCCTTCATGAGTGGAAACCAGAGGTCAGCCAGGGTAACCTAGGGCATCTCAAATGGCACTGGATGCCTACATGGGGGAATCCAAACAGAGCCTCTACACTGGGATTCAGCTTCAGATTTGGACACCCTACTTCACAGACGTACATTCAGGCGACCAGCTGTGAGGTCAGTGTCAGTGGGCCCTATGAARCTATCGATTTCATCTTAAGGTCAACACCTCCGTCGCCTCATCGGAGTAACTCCCAAGATTCCCCTGGCTAAAAATTCCCATCGACTGCAAAGGAAGCATTGACACGAGCTCACACTGCAGACACCTAAATTCAGGTGCCTGAATGTGGAGGCAAATCTCACCCTAAGGCTGGCTGGGATGATTACCACTATATGAACATCAGTTTGGCCCACCTAATTTTAGGCAAATGAGCTCAGCTGCATATTGCCAGGATAATAATTGTTGTAGGACTCTAGGACCAATTCAGTTAAATGTTGATTTTGAATGAGACTAATCCACAACTCCAATATCCTCTAAAGCACATAGCTACATGTTTAACCTCTTCTAATGAAGGCTGTAGCTAAAGTATAAAACCACATACCCACATTGCCATTAGCTTTACTTCTTTCTCCTACCCTCCTCCTATATTATTCATCTGCGGTTTTTTTCATTGCCACTTATAAATCTTAAGATAATATTTCCTACCTTAATCACATTATTCAACAACACTTATTACAATCTTAATAGATTGGATGGTTAAATAAAAATAAAGTAAAAATAATTCAGAACTAAATCCAGCACTCCCAGAGCTAACTCTGTATAGGTTCACTGGCACTGAGCAACCATCAGCTTGACCCCAATACTTCAGGCTACTGAGACCCCAAAAAAGCAGTGCTAACAATCAAGTTATAGCTCCTCTTTGTCTGTCCTATACTTAGCACTAAGTCTTGATACTACAGTGAGATGTGGTCAAATATACCTTACAAATTTACACTTGTGATGAAATTTACTGTGATGAAATTTACTGTGATGGTATTGGCTTTACGCAAAAACAAAAGTACTGTTTTTCAAATCTCGGTGCTGGACCCATTCTAAAGCTAGCATCAAAGTTCTCTCCCCAAAAAGTCCCTAATTTCTATTTTAACCAATGTTTAATACTGCTAAGGAGTTTAAAACTGAGGAGTTATTCAGGGAAGGAAAAGAATAGTGAAGAATGAGAATACTTTAAAAACATATGATCAGAAAAAATATCTCAAACAGTTGCTGTTTTCACGGAGCAGAGGAAGACTTGCATACATGAGAGAACTGCATGCCTGCTATTTGTGAAATTTGCTGAATTGTCAAAGTCATTGAGTACTAGTGATAAGCTAGGCAAAAATGCCAACTTCATAGTAGAGAAATTCAAAGATTAAGATTACCTTGTTCCAATCGAAAGCATAGAGAACGTTTTGCAGCCTCTATCTCAGGACCTGGATGATCCAGAACACGTCTGCACCATTGCAGAGGACTCAGTGATTTCTCTTGAGGGGTGAGTGTCTTGGTAGGCAAGACATATAACCTTAACCAAAATACACACAAATATCAGCAAGATATGCAATACTTAAAAGTTTACTTTTGTACTCTCAATTTCCTGCTAATTTATAACAGTGTATAACCCTGTAATATGAAATTCAATTAACAAAATGTATTCAGCAGGAAAAGAGTTTACACTGATTTTTCCTTCCCCCTCATAAAATGAGATAGCAAACTATAACCTCTACAGCTTTGGAACTTCAAATCAAAGTTAGATTAGATTTCTCAGGAAAATGTTTCATCTCATTATTACCACTGTCTGAATTTCAGCACTGCCCAAAGTTCAAATCCATTAGGTGCTGTATACACACCAAAGATGCTATCAGTTTTCCCCTTCATACTTATCTTTACTGGAGTTTAAATAATTTCAGCATTTTATTTTACATTTAAATCAGAATTTTACTGTGATCTATTTCATATGTTTACCTTTAATAATTTAATCAATGTGTCAGAATGCAGATTGTAATTTTCATACCCAGTATCTTCTCCTAAATGAACTAAATGTTGTATAACATTCAGACTTTAAAGATTAGAAAACATTTGCTGAGAAATGAAAATCCAGTTTTGATATTTGATTCCATCAGGAAAAAAAATACACAAGAAAAACTAGTATATATACCTGTATCTATATATCTACATCTATATATATCTGTAATTCTCAGAGTACAGTAGGCAACTAATCAGATGATCAAACATATTTAGGAAGCCAGGTACCAAAGCAGCATCATGGGTAAATTCTTGAAGCTGGTATCTGCATTGCTACTGTTGTCCTTGTAGATTAGTGTGCACATGCAGACATCAGTTCACCTGGGAGAGCACAAATCTTCCAGGAAGTGAACTATTAATAGCTACTGAGGACAGCTCTCAGCTCCTCRGATGGACAGCATGCCTTATTGCTTCTGATTGATGCGACTACTGACAAACTCTTACACAGATTGTCAGACTCCAGCAAAATACCTGCATACTGCAAGGGAATCTGGCATGCAAAGAGGAGGCACGAAAGGCAAGACAAAAAAAGGAATGAACTCTTCAGGCGGTCACTTCTAATGTCTACTCAATATCTTTTTTGTGAAGTAAATCAGCACTCTCTATCCAGCACACAATGAATAAATATCCTCATTGCAACTGGTATCTCTGCTGGCAATCCCAGCAGAGTTCAACGACTGAATTTCTCTGAGGAAAGGACTCATTTCCCCTTACTTCATACAGTGCTTGGCTACAGGTTTAAAAACATGATACTGAGAAAAATGAAAAAAAGCAAAAGAAAAAAATAAAGCCTTTGAGGTCTCCTGCTAGCTTGCAGAAGTGTTTTGAAAGCTAAACACCTGACTGATGAATTCTCAATGACCAGACATTTGTATAAAAAGCTGACAAGCAAAAATAAATTTTGGCCTGTCTGCAATAAAGTCAATTCTTGTTTTTGTAACTGCAGTTGAAAATAATAAAGAGGTACTTAAGACCCCAAAATACTAAATTAGCAACTAGGAACATACTGGCCTTTGGATTTCCAGATATCAGTTTGCTTTAATGACTTAAATTATAAAAACCCGAAAGCAGCTGACATCATACAGCTGGCCACTAATGGACAACAATGGAGATTCATCCTTGGGGAAAAAAAAAAAAATGTACAACAGCTAACACAACTCACTCTGAGCTGAACAAGCTAACAAACTCCTATTACCAAATTTTGCCTGTAGACACATACGTGTGTGACATGATGACATGAACATAAGTTTTGGCCCCAAAACTGCACTTGGGATTGCTTCCAGAGTGCAAATCGAATAGGAAACTGATCAAGATCATCACTGTATTAAGACGCGTAAAATAACGCTGACTTTGTGCTGCCCTGAAACATAAGCAGGAAGAACATTGGGTTTAACAAGACTGGGACAAACAAATTTGAAAAAAGCGCTAATGCAAAGGAATTTATTCACTTCTACTCATTCGCCAGAAGCAATGGCTTAGGACTGAAAGAAAAATTGTTTCAACTCAGAATCAGCATTCTCAGAACAGCCCATACAGATGAATGACACACAGAATGAAACAATATTGATGAAAATTTATATAAAAATCTGATGATGATTCTCAAAAGCAATTTTCAAAAACTAAGGCACTGTATTACTTTTGTACTATGAAGTACACATAATCAACGTTCAAGAAATATTGGTGATATTTGGATTTTTAAATCCCTCCTTTGCTATCAAAATAAGGATGTTTAAATGTATCTCAGCTGCATTATACTGTATTTTACTCTCAGCTGATGTAAACTCCAGCTTGTTTTTAAAAACTGTAACAGGTTAAGAAACTAGGTTGAGGCTTCAACAGACACTTGAAATGGTTATTTAAATATGGATAAAATCCATTTTACTACTGACACTTTAACACAATCAAGCATCAATTATGTTTAACATGGCTACGTAGACAATGATTTCCACAGTATTTTTGCAGCGTTTAAATAGTCCGCAAGATGTTTGTACAAGTTGCTGAGGCAAGTTACACAACACCAAACAATCTTTCATGTCTTTAGTCTATAATTTCTCCTCATATTTGTTTTTTAAAGGGGCACAATTATTCCTCTAGATCAATTTTATTTTCTGCCTTTTTTTTTTTAAATAACCTTCATTTACTAGCGTAGAGCCGTGTGTTCTGGAACTACATAAGCACCTAAGATACACAAACAACCCCGCAGATCAATGTCTAAAAGACAAAAGCCCTCCCAAATCCCGGAAGACCAGAGCCCAACTGGGCAGAGATTTTAGGATGGGGAGGAAGCACTGTTCAGATAAAGGATTACTGGGACGGTTCCGCTATTTTTAATTCCTTATGTAAGCAGTAGGCTGAAATGAGGCTGACACCAAACTTGAGAGACATTTCTTTTTTTCAAAGGGAAAAACAATAGCGAATCTCTGCCCTTCCCAAAGGGAAGCCTGTGCGCTGGTCGCAGCCGCGCTCGCCGCCCGCCCGGCCCTTGGCCCTGCACGGTGTCGGTGCCTCCCTCCCGCCGCTGCCGGGCGGCCCTGAGCAAAACCGGCCGGAGCAGCCGGCTGCCCCCGTGCTTCCCCGTCGCCCCTGCTGCCGAGCAGGCTGTGGCCGAGGCAAGCCGCCTCCGGCCCCGCCGGCAGGAGCCCCGGGGCAGGAGCCCGGGGGCGGGAGCAGGGACGGGCGCGGGCGATAAAGCTCTGACCTGAACCGGGCCACAAAACCCGGTCCCCGGACGCGGAGCCCCTGTTCACCGGTAGGGTCGATCACACCAAGCAGATGACACTTCAAAGGGAAAAAAAATAAAATAAAAGCAGATTTAAGTTTAAGCAGGACAAGATCAAGTAGCTTTGGGGACTAATGCTTGTAAAAGCCTGGAGAGCACCAGCTGGGTGAGCGTTAGAGGGGAAGCGGGGGACGCCTGCAGCCGGCTGGGGGTCGGAGCAGGGCTCTGCTGCCCCGCGGGGGCGGACGGCCGGGCCGCGGCCACCGGCGCTGCCCAGGAGGGGGAGCTGGGGCGAGGGGCACCGGGGCCGTCCGGGGGCACGGAGGAGGAGCCGCCGCCGGGCAGGGCCGCGCTGCGAGCCGCATGTACCATGTATCCTCGTCCCGGCCGCAGCAGCCGTCCTCCAGCTCCAGCACCGCCACCTCGTCCAGCACCGTGGCCGCCGCCGCCGGGCCGCCGCCGCCGCC